>NC_142361.1:14871175-15171175 GCF_059441175.1 Urocampus carinirostris
GGTGGGGAAGATTGGAAATGCATACGGTATTTATGCGTGTACGTTACTACACGAGATTCAATTTGTGCATTTGTGCAATGATTGATTTATCAAAAACATGATCCAATTCGCAAAAAATGGTCTGCAACCGGAATCAAACCTTGGTTACAACAGTGAGAGTGACACCTAACCACTAAAACACACAAATGATGACACACAAAAAATCATTCAGTTTTATCTCATTATGACACTATTTTTATTATCAATGCCAGAAAAAAATGTTGGTGAATGGGGTAAACAAATTTGTACTGTAGGATTAAAAAAACACAAAGTCTTGTTCCTCATCAGATATCCTCATCCAAGAGTTGTTTCCCATGTCGTGTTTTTTCCCGTTTATTTATATCCATCAGGACAAACATTTGTTTCTGGCCATGTGAGTGAATATAGTTTGATAATGAGATAAAAAGAACAATGTGTTTGAATGAATTCTGATATTTGACTTTTTTTGCAAAATGCTAACCACAATTTTATCTAGATCACTTTGTGAATATGCTATGTTTCCTGCTATGAGTATATATGTCATACAAATATATAAATACTAAAATGTAATTTGCATCCAACAATTATTTAACTAAATAATTTACAGATTTAGAAAACATTGAAATAATCATTTGCTGCAGCACTGGACGCTTTAGAAAAAAAACATGGACAAAATTAATAATGTTAATTCATGGGGAGTGTGAAAAAGAAATGACTGTGTTTTTTTCCTTTTTTTTCTATAATTTGACAGTCTAGGATGGACTCTGTTGGGTACTAATGTCAAAATTAGCATAGTCCCTGGAGTTTATGAAAATGTGATTGCTACAATATTCTATTTTGCAGATCCAATTTGTGACACAATTTCATTGATAGATCATCAAATGATGACCGAGCCATTCACGATTTTGAATAAAGGGTAAGAAAATGTCTTTGAGCTGATCCACTCAATCCCTTATTCTCACGCTATCCTTTGCTTGCACAAAAAAACCCCGTAACTAAATTCAACAAACACTCTCTAGCTTCAACAGAAGAAAAAAAGAGAAAGGCCTTCCGTAACAAATCACAAAGACATGGTCTCAATCTGCCCGTAAAGCAATTTTATGACGACGTGCCACATTTTGACAGCTGCTGTGTAAAGTACTTTTGAATTAAAGTCTTTTTCTTGTGACCAACGCGAGCACGCCTTGCCGCCTGCGCTCGCCACTGCAAAACGTTGAACAAATTCAACCAGATGCTATTTTGGTTTCGCGCAACACATTTGAATAATTTACAGCATTCTAATTTGTCGAGTGAATTCCTTGTAAACACATAAAAGCACATATTAAATGGGTGTTTACATTAATCTTTGTCCTGGTTTCAGATTTCTCTTTTTACGGCATGGCAGCACGCCGATTGATAATGCATCACAGCTTGACGCGGCCCATAAAAAGCGGCAAAGAAGAAGAAGCTGCATAATGGATGACCATCTGTTTCTACGCGTGAGGTGCACGTGTGTGTTTGCCGCAAGTCGGAATACTTTGAACGTTTTCAGAGTGCAGTGATCCATACTATCAGGGCATTTTGGCTGATCTTGTAGGATCATGTGCAAAAACTCAAAAGTAAAAGTGTATTCTCTACCTTGTGGTAGGAAATCAAAATTCAATGTGTTTTGTTCTAGCAATTAAGGTGTTCTTTTCTTAAAGAGTGGGTGAGTAATTTCAAATATTATGCACCGTTTACATATTTGTCACTATAGGCCAATAATGTTGCTGTTTCTTTGGTGTCCTCCAGACCAATGTCAACCAAACAAGGCAGAGAGCAGCCAATGATTTTTTGGGGGCCATGTTGATTACTTTATGTTTTTCCTGTCCGGTGCCGTGCTTCAGCATACCACAGCGATACACACTTTTTTTCTTCTCGGGGAGTGTCCATAAAGAGTTGGCAAGAAGCTTTAATCATGCACTTTAATATTCTGGCACTTTTTTGATTATCCCTCATCGATGTGTGACAAATGACAGTGTTTTCTCCACTTAGCTGACCGCAGCATCTTTCAGTACGCCCCCGAAAAAGAAAAAATGCCCGCCCCGGCCTCACGTCTTGGCAACTGTCACATTCAAGGTGTTTCACAGATGAAAAGTGTTGCCCCCCCACCCCTCACTCCAACTCACCCTTTACAACCACATGCACGCACCTTCGTCTATTACTTTTTAGCTAAGAGCATTGCTTTGCAGAGAAAGGTAATTAGCAGGTGCTGGCAAGCTCAGCGGAGGGCATCCAACGACACTTCTGTGGCTCTCAAAGACACACACACAGACACACACACACGTGCATACAGATATACGTGTATACACACAGACACACACACACGCACAAACACTGATAGGCCGCTGAAGTGCGCAGTCAGCAGTGCAGGCTCCCCAGGCTCCTTGGATGTGACTGATCCTTTATTGAGTTACTGTTTTACGCCTACTTTACCTCACTCTCTCTCGCTCTCTCACGCACGTCAGTCATAAACACACACACACGCCCGTTTGATCATTTACCCATCTCCCTAACCAAGGTCACTGTTGCCCCCCCCCCCCCAACTTTAAACTTCATTGCTCTTTTTACTCCGTTCTTCATCCTCTCTTGGCCGTCCCCAGGGGGCATCGAGCATCACCACGTGAGTACTGCCAGTCAGCGGAAGAGAGAGACGGAAGGAAGGAAGGAGGGAGAGACGGATAGAGGAGAGGTGAGTTTGGGGGGGTGGGAGGCAACAGAGACGGAATAAAATTCTGCTGATGTTTGGTTAATGGGAGTGAGGTGTCAGGGATGGCCTCTGATCTCTGCTGCATGGATACATTGTTCAAAGAGCGCCTGAAACAGCACACACAGCCAAATCTGATTCTCACATGCACACATACACACGCATGCAGATTCAAGCACAATGGATTGACAGAATGACAGCAGCGACGTGCCCTTTGAAAACTTTGCTCCCCCTTTACTTGTTCCGAAGGAGAGGCATGTAATCCGGAAAATGTACGGAAGCTTCATTTGCATGGGGGAAAATCAATTCAAAGTCAATTGCATAAATGCAATGTCCACCTGGAGGAGGCCTTTGCCTGCCACCGCCACTGACTTTGTAAACATGTTGACAGCGACCTGACAGTCCCTCATACTATTAAAAAAAAAGCTTCACCTGAGGATGCCTTTGTGATTTGGGAGATTTGATTTACGGAATAATGCGATTCGGCATTAGAGTACATTTGCACAGGCACTCTGCTCTTTATTTTTCTGCTGACTGTTTGTCCTTGAGCAGTCCTCATTAAGCTAATGCAAAGCTCCCGGACAGCGGCGCAAACAAACTGACGTTGCAGCGCCGCGTCGATGCCGGGGCCCTAACGACAGTGAGGCGGGTAGTTATGTAGATGAGAACCGGGAGCACCGCCCGTCTCGTTAGGCAGTGGCCCGCCACCGCCAAGATCAGCCAATGCTGGCCGACGGCAAGAGAACGGGATATGATCATCAACTTCTTAATTGGAAATTATGCACCAATTGAAAACAAAAATATGCACGTAAGACGTTAAACTGGAGTTGTTTTAAGTTATGCTAATGTAAATAGAGTACAATGACACGTGTTAATTATGATTTCTGCGAACACGAATCAAATTTTGGACAAGGAAGCATTTACCTATAGTGTTTAAAGTTTGCAACAGGGAAGTGTAATGGGCTACAATGTCATGGCGGAGCAAAAGAACAGCACACATTTTGAATCCTTTCCAGTCATGAAATATGGTTTCATGACTGAAGTTTTTATTGATTAGTGGAAAATAAGTTTTTCAACCTACTCTAAGCTTTGGAGGTTTGTCCAAATTGAAAATAAAGTTGAGGAGAAAAAAGGTGAAAAAGGGGAATTAATTATCAAATTATTTGCATATTATGTTTATAAATACCGGGATTTAAGGCGCGCCCTCAAAACATTCCCCTGTGAGCTCTTTGTTTTACATTTAAGGCACACCAGAATACAAGGCGCATGAAATTTAAACTACAATATGATCAAAGTTTGTATCAACTAAAAACATCAGAAAGCTTGAGAAAAATAATACTTAGATTGTAGAATACAAATATAATAAAATACAGTTTCAGCACTAAATTAACTTGTTTTTTCCATAGATGATCACCGTAATTAGTAGCATTTTATTGTAATTATGGATTTCTGAATTTTTTTACTGTATTGCCTGTCTATAAGGCGCACTGGATTATAAGGCGAACTTTCAAATTTCTGGCAGATTTTGTATTTTAGGTGTGCCTTATTGACCCTTTGCTCATGACGTCATGTTGCTTTCTCTAAGAGCCATGACGGAAGGCATGAAGCACTTGAGCACACTGCAGTTGAATAGAAAGTTGAGTTGAAACAAACACCAATAACCACGGCAGAAGAATATAAACACCACGTTTTACCATGGTGATTTTTTTTCCTGTGCAGACGGAAAGCTTCTAAGGACAATTTGGAATTTTATCTCTTTCAATAAAGACAGAAGACAGCAATGTTTATCTGCAGTCAAACGGAGGAACTGGTGTTGTGCTGAGGCCAAACACTGGCAGCCCTCAAGTATTCCAGGATTTGCAGATTTTTTTATAAAGTATGTTTGATGTATTTCCAAGCAAGTTTACAAGTTTACGTCAAAGGCGCTCAATATAATAAACTAGCTAAGTTAGTGGCTTACCGTTGGTGCAAAAATATTGGCCCCTGTTCTCTCATCTCAGCCAACTGACTCCAGAGGTTCCCTCATGATTTCTGAATGATCCAATGTCAACCCCGTGTTTTACTGTTCTATTACATTCCCCCCAAATTTAGGTAGGAAGTCATTTAGGTAACTTTTGCGCATGAAATTTCACGTTAGAGGTTCATTTGTCGGCAAAACCAAGCATAGTAACGCGTGCCAGCTACGAGTGAGCATCCAGACTTTTCTAAGCTTGTAGACCAGCACCAATGTATGGGGTTACTTCATTTACAATATAGTGGTACGGATTATGTGGAATGAAGTCAGGCAGACTGGACGAATTGTTTAGATGTCTGAATATGTCAGGAGGAAGACTGTAATGCTTGGTAGCTAGCATTGCTAATGCTCTTCTTGATTTCTCTAAATAGAGCCCTTTCGGTCTTCAGACAAGGTGAGCCACCTAATCCGACACAATATTAGTTTGACTAGTCATGGCCAATGGTGTTAAACAGTATAGCTGTTTTTCTTGTTGTTGTCTAATGTTTACTGGCCTTGTCCACTACCGTCCGTCCGGGGGTCGTCACGTGGTTAGGTTACATGTGTGCAAAGGGTCAATAGTCCGGGAAATACGGTCATTGTTTCAATACATCTTGGACAACAAATCGTCCAATTATATCAGTATTTTGGCAATTCAAAAGTAAATATTTGCCGATCTTTGGGTTTAATCTAAATTGTAAGAAATAATTTAGCATTTTTGATGATGATGAGATGATGAATTTAGCTGAAAATGTAACAAAACAAATGAAAAAATTGTTTCCTGTTTTTAGAGAAACGTCTCCATTTCTATTATATTTTCTATATAATGTGAATTACAAATAATGTTCTCTTTTAAATGCATTCTGATTTATCAAGAAAATAATATCAAAGTTAATAGAAAAATAAATAATCCATTGTTGCAGCCTTTAAACGAAGTTAACTAGTTAGTTCCTTGAACAACATCTGTTTTTGAAAATCAGCAAAGGACGCCGCGTTTGCATGGATTATTCAAAGCACCCAAACATCCTATCGGCAGGTTTTGTTCCCCTCTTATTGATTTGTCCGTAGAATAATCATTACTTATTAAGAATCTCCAAGTGATTAATCGCTGTGACAAGAACATCTCTGAAAAAAACTCGATGACCCAAAGTGAATGTTAGAGTTGTTTCATGTGAACATTCAAAATTTTCTTTACCCAACCTGATCACTTTTATTTTGTCTCGACTCTTATTTTGAAGCACTAGTGTTGTGGATTATTTTTGAAAATATAATCACATTATTTTGTACCTTATGAGAAACCTCAAAAATAATTTAGAATAAATAAAGTGGAAAGATTAATCTGAACCCAAACAACCCTTACTAAATACTATATAGAACCTATAACACTAGTAACCTTTTATTTTGAGATACTAACTGATAAAGCTGAGGCCAAGAAGGAATTAATTACACAAAAAGTTTGCTCACACCCACACTCTTTGGACTAAACCAAGAAATACATTGTCAAAGAAAAATAATATTGACTCCTTCAATGTAGTTATAACACAAATACGGGGATGGAAATAAAAGGCCTATATTTATCGGCTATTGGTTCTGTTAATTGACTGCACTCTGGCATGTCCATCCAAAACATAGGTTGTTCATTATAACGGATGCTGCTCTACAGCCAGAAATGGGATTTATGTTTTTAGGACTCTACAGCAGGGGTATCCAAACTACAGCCTGTGGGCCAACTGTAGGTCAGTTTTTATTGGCCCGCAGCAAATTCTGAAAATAAAGTTGAATATGGCCCGCAAATGGCGCTTGAGCTCAACTCTGTTGCAATTCTAAGTTTTATCACTAGATGGACCCAGTAATGGAAAAGGTGCTTCTCCTACCATGCATTTGGGATCCCCTGAACTGGAAAATATTGGAATTGTGTTTTCTTTGCTTATTTAATGAACCTACTTCATTCATTTGAACTGTCATTGAAATTCAAACTGTATTACTGTGTAACTTATTCTGACACAAAATAGATTGATTGTTAATTCTAAACCCTATCAGTGCAGATAAAGGTAAATTTTGCTAATAAAAATAGGTTAACAACGAAATTAGAGTAGATGACTGGCTATCAAAGTAAAAAATAAATAAAACATCTATCCATCCATTATCTGCACCGCTTATCTTCAGTAAGGTCGCGGGGGTGCTGGAGCCCATCCCAGCTGTCTTCGGGCAGTGGGCAGGGGATACCCTGAACTGGTTGCCAGACAGTCGCAGGGCACACAGGGACAGACAGGTCACTCACTCATTCACACCTAGGGACAATTTGGACCGGTCAATTGACCTGACATGCATGTTTTTGGAATGTGGGAGGAAGCCAGAGTGCCCAGAGGAAACCCACGCAACCCACGGGGAGAACATGCAAACTCCACACAGGAAGGTTCAATCTCATGACCTCAGAACTGTGCCGCACACGCACTAACCACTGCCCCGCCATGCTGCCCGAAATTAAACATATTTAACAAAATAAATATTACCACTCCTCAAACCTAGAACAAGTCCAGTAGCTTTTCTTTCCTCTGTCTAACAGCATAGGAGCTACACTAAGGTATTGCTGAGGTTTATATTCAAGACTGTATCGCTATATACAAAAAATGTAATCAACATTTTTTTCTCCTCCTGGCCCTTTCAAAAAATGTTTAATCCAATGCGGCCCGCGACTCAAAAAGTTTGCCCACCACTGCTCTACAGGCTTACATTTTTTTTTTTTTACCTTTGTCAGTGCGCCCCCTTTTGCCTTCCTTGCTGTATTCCAACGAGTCACACTCCCTAACCCCAGACTGTGTCAGCATGCAGTGATTTAAATTGACTGCATCTGGGAGCTGGTCTGAAATAAAAACATGAATCAATTTCATTTGTCTGTCATTCCCAACACTTGTTGTTTGGAAAAACATACGCCAGTAAAGTACATACGTGTGTTTCCTGCAGCGCGTTCCGTGTGAGAGGGCGAACTGGACACGCTGCTGTGATTGGACGACATCTGTGCTTCCTCCAGCGACGGGGATGGTGAGGGAATGTCGTCGTGCATTCGCTCCTGTTGCTATAAATTGAATAAATAGTCAGTCATTCGGGAATCTAACAGTAGGTGTTCGTAATAAAGAGGCGAGAGAGTGCAGGTTGTCACATATCTTTCTGGAAAACATGACGTAAAAATGATATAAACAATTTCCCTAGTTTTTCCAAGGACAATTGGGATTGTTGCTATTCATTTTGGAAAAACTGAGCTGTTCAATAACAAAGACTCCCTCTCTGCAATCAAGAGTGATGCCATCCCTTCCTCCTCTCTCTAAAATGTGAAATCACACTTTCAGATCATGCATTAATCAGCTGACATTTTAAAGAAGAATAAACCGTAGGATACTGTAAAATAAGTTTTTTTTAATAATCTGTTTTGTTCTCATAACAGTTCGAGGATTGTGTACAAGAAATGTGATTTTGATGCTGGGTATAAAGAACATACAAGCAAAGTTTATAAAATCCAACATGTTAAATACTCAACAGTTGTTTCTCTCCGTCATCTCAGGGGAATCTATAACTTCAAGGTCCAGTATTCTCTCACAACATTGAAAAGCCATTGTGCCACCCGAAAAAGTTATTTGAGGAAGTATTTTGATAACTTTAAAAATGTCCCTTATTTACATCAATTTAAAAAACTCATATACTATAAGTATTTTGAGAATATACACTAATGAAGACAGATATCTTGAGTTTATTTTGGTAATAAATGTCATGAATCAATCGTGATACTATTGCAAATTTAAAATGTAATTTGTTTGTTTTTCAATTTTCTTTTTTGATGCATGGTGCTGTTTACTCATTTTGATTTACAATACGTATTCCTGCCAGGAAAAACGCGAAACAGGGGTAGGCACTTAATAATTTTGGCTTCAGCCTTCTCCCTTTTCCACATGTTAATGTATTGTATAATTGTATTGCCCCCTCGGATGGGTCTGGCCTTGATGCGGCGAGGGGGCTTGCGTGTTCCAGTGACCCTGGAGAGCGATACCGTCGGGAGCTTGCTCCTGGTAGGGTCACCGATGGCGGGCCGGTCTCCGGGGTAGGTTCCAGACAAACAAAGACCACAGCGTGTTGGTACGCTGTGAGGTGGCAGACCCACCAACCGACTATCCTGCGGAGGGCTAACAACTCACCCAGGAGAAACCCCCTTTGTTATGAAACTGACCAGAGAAAGAAGCCGGACTGACCAACACGGTAACGGACCTCAGCCTGCCCCCGACCAATGAGTACGGATCGACCTTCGTCGTAAGACCCGTGTCGCCACATGGAATGTCCAGACACTTCTTCGCCCCAGAGCTGCCACCCTGCTGTCCCGAGAGCTCTGTTGCTATAACATCACCCTGGCAGGGCTCTGCGAAGTACGATGGCAAGGCAATGGTGAAACAACAGCTGGCAACCATTGCTACATCTGGAGTGGCCCCGAGAGTCGGACCGGCCTTTACGGTGTGGCTTTTGCCATTCCAAAAGCCCTCCGGAGGTCCCTCATCAGCTGGACACCCATAAGCGACAGACTACGGTCTGCTCGCTTCCTCCACCATCACGGCAAGATGACAGTGATCGTCGCCTACGCCCCCACTGATGACGCTGATGAGGATGCGAAGGACACGTTCTTTGACCAGGCTGTCGACCAAGCCCCACCACACGACGTCACCATCATCCTCACTGATGCCAACGCCACTCTATCTAGCAATGATCGGTCCCCCGGCTCACCTGTCGGCACCACCTTCGTTGACAGCACAACAAACGACAATGCCAACCGCCTCCTCCTCCTCTGCCACCAAAACAACCTCTGTGTTGCTGACACCTGGTTTCCCCGGAAACGCATCCATCACTGGACGTGGTACAGCCCAGATGGCAGAACCAGGAAGGCATTGGACCACATCCTGATATCACGACGCTGGAAGTCGTTTGTAACCAACTGCCGGGTGTTCAGAGGAGCACAGCTTGGCAACACAGACCATCGTCTGCTGGTGGCCCAGCTCAAGCTAAAGCTCCGAGCCAACCAGCACAAGACTCTGCCTCGCCCCGACTCCTCCCGACTCAGCGACCCCAACATCGCCAGAGACTTCAGTTGCTCCATCTGCCGCACTCTCGATGCCCTGGATCCTGACAAGCTGACAGACTGGGCGGCTTTCAAGGAAAGTGTCCTCCAGTCTGCTCACAATGTCCTCGGACGCCCGCGATCCTCCCCGAGAAAGCCCTGGATATCAGAGAGGACACTTAACATCATAGACCAGCGGCGTGAGGCCCGCCTCCGAGGCGACCTCACGGAGTATCGGAGACTGAACCGCCTGCGCAATGTGGCCATCGCTGAAGATAGGGAGAGGTTTTGGCAGGCAGAAGCCCAACAGCTTGAGTCCGGGGCCGCGTATTCAGTCTACTACGCCAAGCCCGTAGCGGCCCACACATGAAGACAGCCCTGGTAAAAGACTCAGACGGCAACCTCATCATGACAGAAGCCAACTGCCTCGCGCGCTGGAAGGAGCACTTTAGCCTCCTCTTGCAGCACAGCAACATCCTGGCTGATCCCACCCCCCTAGTGGCTGCAAACACGGCACCTCCTAGCGACGCCTGCTGCACAGACCCTGTAACACCTGAGGAAGTGAGAGCTGCTCTGAAGAAGCTGAACACCAAGAAAGCCCCCGGCATCTGTGCCATTACCGGTGAGATGCTCAAGGCCGGCGGTGATGGCATGGTGGAGTGGCTAACCTGCCTATTCAACCAGGTGTGGGAATCGGAGCAGCTGCCCACCGACTGGACCAGAGGAGTCATCATGCCCTCCTGGAAATGCAAGGGTGACAGGCTTGTCTGTGGAAACCACAGAGGTATAACCTTACTCTCCATCCCGGGGAAGGTCTTTACCAGGATCTTGCTCAGCCGTGCCCTTTCAGCAATCAGAAACTGCCGCCGTCCCCAGCAGGCTGGCTTTATGCCCAACCGCTCCACAACGGACCACATCTCTGCCGTTCGTTTGCTGATAGAGTAGACCCGTGAATTCCGTAAAGAGCGCCATCTGTATATCGGATTCATTGATCTGAAGGCCGCCTTTGACACCGTCCTCCAAGCTCTCGGAGCACCACCCAAGATCATAGCCCTGTTCAAGCTGCTCTACAGCAACGCAGAGAGCTGTGTCCGTATCAACGGCATTGACTCCGACTGGTTTACTATCTCCAGCGGCGTTCGTCAAGGCTGCGTGGCTGCTCCCGACCTTTTTAATTGCATTATCGACCATCTGATGTTCAGGGTTAGTGAGCGCATCCCCGGAGTGTCTTTCGGCAACTACCACCTGACTGACCTGGAGTATGCTGACGACACCATCATGCTCAGGACTTCCTACAGCCAGCTGAGAGACGCTCTGGGCATTTAGAGAGAAGAGGCAGCGTGGCTTGGCCTCCAAGTGAGTTGGACGAAAACCAAGTTAATGTATGTCGGTGATGGACCAGATCCACCTCCCATCCAAATTGGTAGCGACATCGTAGAGCCTGTCAAGAGCTT
Organism: Urocampus carinirostris; assembly: GCF_059441175.1. Classification (NCBI taxonomy): domain Eukaryota; kingdom Metazoa; phylum Chordata; class Actinopteri; order Syngnathiformes; family Syngnathidae; genus Urocampus; species Urocampus carinirostris. The sequence continues at coordinate 14,882,461 of NC_142361.1, forward strand.
TGTGTATCTGGGGTCCGTGGTGACAGACAATGGGGACCTAAAACCAGAGATTCTCCGCAGAAGAGCCCTGGCAGCATCTGCTCTGCAGTCTCCCTGGAAACCACTCTGGCGGCACCAGACGATCGCACGCAAGACGAAGCTCCGCATTTACAACCTCGCCGTACTCTCTATCCTGCTTTATGGCTCAGAAACATGGCCCCTGAACGACACCCTGGCCACAAGAATCGACGGTTTTGATAGCATGGCTCTCAGAACCATCGAGAACATCAGGTGGCCCCAGAGAGTCTTCATTAAAGAGCTCAGAGCCCGCACGTGCCAGCCCCGAGCATCTTCCTTGGTCGCACAACGCCGCACCCGATGGTTTGGCCATGTCCTTTGTCTACCACCAGACCATCCGACACGAGCCATCCTCCAGTTTGACCCAAAGGCCGCAGGCTGGAGACGACCACGAGGGAAACCCCGCACTCGATGGCTCGACGTCGTTGCGGGCGACCTCCAACAACACGGAGTTGCTGTAGAGGATGCAGAACAGCTGGCACAAGACCGCCAGCATTGGAAAAACCTGGTTCATCTGGTCGGCTCAACGCACAGGGACGGGACCCCCCGACCTTGCCTGGAGCAATAATCAATCAATCAATAATTGTATTGTACAGCTGTTTTGTACAAATATCTTCCTTATGTTAATTAATGATAGACGTTGTTTTTTGTTGTACTGTGCCTAAATAAAAACACAAACAAACAAACATAGTGTGGACCGTTTCAAAATGTTCAGTTTCATAAAGCTTCACAAAACACGTCCTTGAATTAAACAGCATATTCTTGCCAATTTTCTTTATGGAAAAATATAACCTTTTGAGCCCACCATGTGAGTTGTTGCATCTATTTGGAGACACGCAAAAATAGTCCAGTTCAAATACTGTCCTGTGAATTTAAAACACTAAAAAAATAAAAATGTTATGGCTTTCAGTTAAACACAACAATATTAACTTGGGATATACTGCACCGTATATTTTTACATGCTGCACAAACAAACAAGCTGACACAGCATCAAAAAGCAAAGTCAACTTTATGGGGCTTTACATTCATGTACTATATTGGTCAGTGGAACTGTTTTTTAAGCAATATAAAAACATGTTTGAAACATGCGACATGACTTTGAGTTCTCAGTAAACTATTGTGTTTACCTTAATGACGGAGGCAGGAGGCCGGGCGGCGTGGTTGGCATGGTGGAACTGTGCCATGTTGGCAATACTGGCCAGCGTGCTCAGGCGATTCATCTGGCCCATGGCCATGGAAACGGAGGCCGGTGCCAGACTGGCCGGGATCAGGGGATGTGACATCATCATGAAGGGCAGCTGGTCCAGAACTTGAGAGGCACAAAATAATAAAATGAGTCAATTTATCATTTTTCCCACAAACAGTATGAGAGCAACCATTTGTAACCTCTGAGGAGAAGGTCCTAAATAAGCTACTGTTTAAAAACCAACCAGTTAAAGAAATAACCAGCTAAAGATTCTTGACCAGTTAATTTAAAAAAAATACCTTATTTCAGGGACCATAAGGCTCACCAGATTATCAGACACACCCTTCTAAAGGTCTTTCGTCATATATCTTTCATATGTAAGGCACATGGTCAATAAGGCGCATGGAATTGTTACTACAGCAAGAGCTACTGTTGAGCATTTTGTGCATTTTATATACCGTATTTTTCGCACTATAGGGCGCACCGGGTTATAGGGCGCACCCCCAAAAAATAGTTTTTGGTCCTATATCTTCCATAGATAAGGCGCACCGGATTATAAGGCGCTACAATGGGAACGTCGACAAAACAGTCAGATGATTCAGTCAAACTGATTACCCCCTTAACATTCCCAAAGCTTGCAAAGAAGCAAATACGTGTCGTAGACACATGCGGATGCGGTGTCCGTACGATGTCACTCAAATGCATCATTTCAAATATCATTTGGAAGGTTAAAGTCTTGGGATTCAAGAAATGCCAAACATTCCATAGTTTCTATTTTCTTTTTCGCTCGCAACTTTAGTGTGCATATGACAATAAACACTTGGAATTGAGTTGAATTCACTCAACTCATCACAGCAACATCAAGATCGTTCTAAAACAAGATACCGGAAAAATATAAAGCCGCATAGCTCACCTAAGTTCTCACGTTCAATAATGATACGCAATCATGGTCTTCTTACAACCGTGAGTGTAGTAAATCCAGGAGAGTAAAATATTTACAAATACAGACTAATGAAACATGTTTCTTTATGGCATAGTTTAGCAAGCTTGCTATTCAGTCATCTTTTTCGGCCATTTGCAGGGTTTGTTTTGGCCCTCTAGCCAATCCGAGGCTCCGAATAACTTCAGCCAATAGCGATCGATTTAACGGATGATTGACACATCTTTTTCGGCCAATTGCAGGGTTTGTTTCGGCCCTCTAGCCTATCCGAGGCTCCAAATAACTTTAGCCAATAGCGATCGATTCAAATGATGATTGACACATTGGTTAGCCAATGAAACGCCGGTATATAAATCCCAGCATACACTGCGGACTACTCCACGTTCGGGGGAAAATCGAGTCGGCGGCTGTTGCGTAAGTTGCGAGACCTTGTGATTTAATATTGAGCCATATATAAGGCGCACTGTATTATAAGGAGCATGGTCAGTTTTGAAAAAAAAAATAAGACTTTTAAGTGCGCCTTATAGTGCGGAAAATACGGTACTAATAGTATTTAAAAATGCAAAGTGATCAGTTGGAAATCATTGCTGACCAAAATCGCAAAACATTGTACACAATGCCAATCGAACCTGGGTCAGGGTGGTTAGAGTGCCAAACCCTAACCATGACACTGTAGGTGACACAGATGGCAATCAAAAATGCATTGGATTTGATCTCATTAGCACACTATTTGTATTTGCTGTACCAGAATGTGGAGAAAGAAGAAAAAAAGAAAGTAACGCAAAATAATCCACATCGAGGTGGTGTATCTGATAATGAATCGAACTTCGTGTTTATTGATACAAATTTCTGTCTTCTTCATCCCTAACGTTCGTTTCTGGCACCAGGATTAATTATAGTGTAATGATAATATAAAATGTAAAACTTTTTGGGATGTCATGTGTAACACTAGTGGTCTATTGGTTGAGTTTCGGCATTCTCTGCTGTGAACTGGGTTCCATTTCTGTTGCTTACGAATGTTTTGCAATGTTGGTCAGCAATGTTATTCAAACGGTTAATTATTGCAAAAAAATTCTTACTACACCTATAAATACTGTATGCAATTCCAATCTTAAGCAGCATATTTTCCTCTATACGGTATAAGACACAGTTTCAAATTTCTAGCAAATTTGGGCTTTCTATGTGTGTCTTATGGTCCGAGAAAATACAGTCTAACAGCCTTTACTTAGGTAAGGTTTTCACTTAAACAAAACACAGACAGTCATCAAGATGATGAAAATAGAAAAGTTGAAAATGACAAGTTCTATTTTTTTCTGAAATCCTTGGTTAGTTGCCATTAGGTTGAGAATTGCCTACAGGGGAACCATACTGTTATTATTTGAGTCTACACGCGCCCAAGTTGATGAGCACCAACCCAGGACTAAAGCAAAGATTGGCCTACCAATAAACTGGAAAACCATATTGTGTCAATAAACACTTGGGAAATTTTCGGCAGCCCCAAGTGCCCCAATAGCTTTCTTTCCACTTCTCTTGAATTGCGTTTAGGCAACATACTTCTTTTGCTCACAAAAGCAGAAAGACAAAGACACGATGACGATTCTCAATGCCTGCCTTGCTAGCCTCAAACTACCACTTGTTCCTTTTGATATTCCAACCCCCTTTCACCACTTCCAAGCACACCTCATCTCATCTCTGCCAATCTATTGTTCACAAAGCTCTCTTTAAGTCAAGAATTGACTCGCTTTAAAGGGAAATCCCTTCTCTCAACAGCACCCCTGTGGTTTGTTGATGTCCCTTTGGTCAGGACACAAACAATCCCATTTGGGAGTGGGTGGGGGGCCGGGGTTTGACATAAATATTTATCATTTAATAAAGGCACATGCAAAAACAAAAGACACACAGGGGGAAGGAGTGAAACAAAAGAAGATGATGGCAGTGCTGGTGCTGAGCCAGCATTGCATGATGGGTAATTATGCACACAAAGAAAACAATGTTAGTCGCCTTTCTGAACAATTGTAATGGACAAAATGAAAAGGAGTAAGGCAGCAATGAAGAGGAGGAATCAAGGAAGGACAGTTAAGTAAAAATAAGAGAGGAGAGGGAAGGAAGGAAGGAAGGAAGGAAGGAAGGAAGGAAGGAAGCGAACAAAGGGTAAAAAGAAACATTTTTTATTTTTTATTAGTTCATTCTGGCCAGTTAACTGGTCATGTCCAGTGTTGGGAGTAATTTGTTACAAAGAAACGCGTTACAGAAACGCTATTACTTTTCTCGGTAACGAGTAGTGTAATGCATTATTAAGACAATTTTGTTGTTACGACATGGTGCGTTACTCCACTACTTTATAAAAGCATATCATGAGCTACAATGTCTTCTGTTCTTTGACGGTTTCTTCTTTGCTCAGGAATTCTACCAGTAGCACAAAGGGTGGTCGTGTTTATACGTACCTGCAAAATACAACTACATGTAAATGTGTTTACGGCGACGCCGTGTCAAGCACAGAGTAGGAGAGCACTTAATTTCTCCCTACTGATATGCTTCTGTTCGCCGTACCGTATATACTCACTTCCAAGCCGCATTTACAAACTATGAAAAAAACTGAAATCATGGGGTCAGTTTGTATGCGCATATTTGCGTGTGTGTCACCAGTAACAAACGGTAGGCGGTGCGTGTGGAAGGGGCGTGGGTTATACAGAAACAACTAAATCAACGGGGCAAACGTGAGCATAGAATTTACGGTAAGAGTGCAAAATTTTGGGAATACACCATGCCCCCCCAAAAAAAAGAAAACGTCTTGGACATTACCCAGAAACGTAAAGGAAATCTTCACGTGGTTTACTTTTTATGTGAAGAAACCAGTAACTAACTAACTCCTTTTTTTTCTGCAACCTGCCCAACACTGGTCATGTCCAAGTGAGTAAGTAAACATACGTCGATACTTGGGCAATTAAAAAAAAACAACACAGTTCTGCCAATGTTCCATCCCAGGGACTAAAGGAGCGATACACTATTCATTTGAAGAGCAAATCAATCGAATATTTAGGGGTAAAACTCGTGAAAAGATTGGACAAGTATTTGATGTCAAGAGGGATCTTGAAAAATGGCCGAATAAAGTACTGAATATAAGTTCAAGTATAAAGGTAGTTAAGATGAGTGTCTTGCCAAAGCTCTTGAAGTAGTTCCAGTCCCTTCCTGTGTTGCTTCCCAGATGACAATTTGTTGAATGGGATTAGTGGATATGAAGGTTTATTTGGGGTGTGGAAAAAAAAAAAAGAGAATTTGATACAATACTTTGCAACTTCCCAAAGATAGAGGGTGGCAGGCTTTGCCAAGCCGACAGGAATACTTTTAGGTGGCACATTTTAGACCCCTGATTTATTGGTGTAAAGATGGTTATGTCGCAAAATGGAAAATTATAGAATTAGGGACGGCAAACACGGAGGTACGAAATTTATTTACATATAAGAAAATATTTTAAAATGTAGGTAACCAGCTGGGAGCAATAACTGATAATACAATAAGAATGAGGATCGCAATAGTTAGGAAATACAATTTGGAAAGGGAGGCAAGAATTCTGAGACGGTTTGCCTTCCGAACAGAATGATAAAGGGTTCCAACAATGGGCATGCAAAGGTATTCAGATTCAGATTCAGATCTACTTTATTGTCATTCTAGTACACGTGTATACAGAACGAAATGTCGATACATCCGACCCGCACAGTTTCCTTGAATGTACAGATATAAATAAAATGTTGTATTGAGTACTAATAATATACTAAATAATTATGGCTATGTATAGTATTTTACAGTAGTGCAAAGAGTGCAAGAGGAGCAGCTAACCAGATGTGCAAAATGGGCAGTCAGGTAAACAAGTCAGGTAAACAGTAACAATAACACTGTAGTACAAAAGTGCAGAGGAGAACAGATGTGCAAGGAGTGGCTAGCTATAAAGAACTGCCAGTAGTGCAAAAAAGTCAAACAAAACCAACAGATGTACAGATTAGCAGCAGTTTAGATTTACTATGTGTTTGATTGACCATTTAACAAAGACTATTGTGGAACCTGGTGGTACTGCACCGTCCTGTCCTGTTTTACTGCAATATGTATAATAGTTGAAAATGGCAAGCGGCAGAATTTGGTGGAATTGAACAATACATTTGTGTTACAGCAAAGTGACTGTTATCATTGCTTTCGGTTAAAAGACTACTATCACAAAGACTGGGCACTACTCATATGGTCATCAACATTTTTTAAAGAGCCTATAAAGGTATAACTTTTAAAGCAATTTCTGACATGCATGAATGTTGGCTGGCATGTAGTGGGCATTCATCACTCTATATTACAAGAAAATGGGAAAAATAGCTGGAATTAAAATAACAGAAGATAAGTGGTGGAATATTTGTAAAACAGACTGCACATCTACCAGCTCCACAATTCTGAGGGAATTTAACGGGAAGATTGTTGTCAGATTTTTCATTACCCCCGAAATTAGAAAAGGTTTTTCCGAGGTTCAACGACCATGCTGGAGAACATGTGGAGAGGTAGAGTTTGACCACATGCATTTATTTAGGCTTTGCTCAAGAATACAAGATTACTGGGAAAAATTATGGTTTGTTTTAAAGATAATATTGGGATATAGGATACCTAAAACATTCAAGGTGATTTATTTGGGCCATTTTACAGAAGAAATATTACAGATAAACAATGAGTACCTAGTTAAAAAGTTACTGACAGCTAGCAAAAGAGTAATAGCAAAATTATGATCGAAACAAGATCTCCCCACCGTAGAGCAGTAGTTGTGCACTGTGGAGAAAATATTTGTAATGGAGAGGATTCGAATAAGAATACAGGAGACCCAATTCATGGACAAATGGGAAATATGAATAGACTATAAGGAAAATAAAGACACCACTTATGAAAAATGAAGAATGGACTTAGAAAAATGAGTTGAATATGGAATATATTTCCTAAAACTGCAATGTTGTTTGTTTTTTTGTTTTGTTTTTCTACCCCTCTTCCTTTGTTCTTAGTTTGTGTGTTCCAAATAAAGAAAAAGCACAAGAAAAACTAAGTTACAAAAAAAACCATGTGGAATATGTCGTGTGTTTTAGCACACAGAACACTCCCAAAACAAAACAAAACAAAAAAAAAAGAAAACAGCCAGTGGGCCAGGGTTCCTAAATCTTAAGGCAAGTTAAATTCAAAACATCTTAGCACTTTTTAAATATTTTGAAATCAAATTTAAGACGAACCATGCATCAATTTTCTGTGCCGCTTATCCTAACTAGGGTCGCAAGACCCATTTGACCAAAAAAATAAATAAAAAATACACAACTGAAACAAACAAAACCTAACACAAATATTTCTTGCACACAATACTGTACATCATACCTCCTACACATTACAAGGCACAACTTTAAGCCATAGGGAAAATTGTTCAGTCACTTAACCATTAAAGTTATACTTTCCCATTGTCCAAAATAAACATCTGTGTCCGAATCTGCTTTTTGTATTGTGGATAAACATAAGACCAGCGTCTGCTCTGAAAGGCCTGACTGAATCCACATCACCGTTTTGACGGTTTCTTTGTTGTGGTCATGCGATGTTGCCACAAAGTCAGTGAAATATAAAAAAAGACAACTGATAAATGTTACTAAATCTTTTTAGTTCAAACAAATATACAGCTTATTCATGTGTTCATGTTTAAAGACTTTCGTAAATTGGATCTAAAACATTTTAAGGCCTTATTTTTAGAATAATGAATTTCTTTTAAGACTTTTCAAGGATTGTCAGGAACCCTGTGGACGTTAACAGACAGATGCCGCCACCATGAAAGAGCGGCCACTTTGTGCATTTTACTTCTACTGTCCTCCCATTTCCCACTCAACCTCCACCTAGCATCCTTTAATTTGCAACCTAGCCCCTCCCCCATTTTTTCTTTGGCCCTCCCATTGCTCTCTCTTATGTTTCATTAAAAACATCAAAAGTCAAAGTGGTTCTCTTCTGTTTAAACAAACAAACCATTACTGTAAACAAACAGTGGCAGTAAATTTCCCAGAAGATCTTGTTAACTGCACAAATGGCGCTTGAAAAGGTGTCATGCTCAGCATTTGTGTGTGTGTGTGCGAGATTTGCCTTTGCAGTGGTTCCGGCCCTAGTAGGGGCCCTACACTTCCCATAAGGCAGTGGGTGGCGCTATGGAAAAGAAAAAAAAAACAAGTTGTATGCTTATGTGTGCGTGTGTGTGTTTCCACTTGACTCCAGCATTAAGAGTGATTAAGCTTTACAGGTTCCTAATGAGTGGTGGTAACCATGCCACCTAACTCCACACAGATGCTATCGGAGCTGGTAAACAAAGCTTACGAGCGGTCGTGAAGACCAGGAGAAATGCGGACAATAGAAACTAATAATAGTAATGAGGGCAACATATAAAGACGAGCATAATTTAAACTGTTCGTCTGCCCTCGCGCTCTAGATGGATAGTGTATTCCACACAGGCCTCCATATAAATCCTGTCATCTGTCTAAACAGACTGATGTCGCTTTAACCTGTCGATAACAGCAGGCATGGGTGGGGATGTGGTGGGTCAGGTGTGTGTTTGTGTGCGTGTGGCGGTTTCAGTATATCTGGCTAGTGTGTACGCGCACGAGTCATTGATTGTCTGCCTGTTTGTCGTTTGCATTCAAGGTAGTGAATTAGAAGGGAGGTTATTGATTGGGTTGGTCCCCCTCATTTTACTCATCTCTCACTGTCCAACTTGGCCGTGATTAGGGTGTAGGCAACCAGTATCCTCGCTCTTCTATAAGATTCTCCGCAAATGCAGTAAGATGAAGGTGTCTCAGATTATAGAAGGGGTCCCCAAACTTTAACTTGTGAGGGCCACACACATTCTTCTTTCTCTGATGAACGCCCGAGATCAGTTTATAACAGAAAAAGTGTGACGATTTTTAGTGGTGACTTAATGTAAAAATGTATTGTTTTCCAGAAAGCCAAAAGCCTTCTGGATTCTTCACGGAACAAAAGTCAGAAAATGAATAACACAATTAATGATATAAATAATAATTAATGAAATATACATAACCAGATATCACACAGAGGGGTCTTTACAGAAAAAAGTCCATGGAACATAATTTTTAGCTTCATTGTCAGAGCACTGGACCACCAGTGGCATAGATGACATATGAAAAATCATTGGATTTTAGCAGCAGTATCAGAGATGATTGTTAATGTTGTTGTGCATTTGTCATGTAAAAATGACAACAAATAATAAATTGTATTCTTTTGTTAAAGGGTTGGGAAGGTAAAAATGGACACTGCGTATAAGAGTGGCACCATAACAACAATTACTTTTTATAAGTCGTACTTACATATCATTATATACATATTATCCTAATTTTTCTTTTTTACTATTTTCGTTTTGCTAGCCGGATTAAAGAGCCTGACCTCCCAGACCATAATTTGCCCAGGCCTGCCTTAGCTGGACACCACTCCATAGTGTGTTCAAAACTTTACCCAAATTATCTTGAATATGCACCAGCTTACCAAAATTGTACCGGTTTTTCACATTGCATATGAACTTGTAAACGTGAATTCCTGTTGTAAATAAATGGGGCTCTATTTTGTTTTGTTTTTTTCTTTCCGATGTCAAACTATTTCCTCTCCAAAAAGGAAGCACGCTGGCAAAGCGGCGACTGTTACGTCCTGCATCCAATCAACTGCATGTTAACACAGCTGTACCATTTGTATCGACGGCGCACCAACGTAACCACTGTGTGACGTGTTGTAACCCAGTAGTTAACCATTAAAGTGTGTGTGTTTGTGGACAAAAAACAGATGCCACCCACCTAATCCGGGACTGTGGTCCCCGTTGTCTCCATTGTGGCTGACATGTTGTTGGTTGCTGTGGTAACCGCCCATCTCCAGCTTGATCTTCTTGGCCAGGGCAGACAAATCTGCAAGAACAGATACAGGTGAGCACATAAAATTGGCCATCACGTTCGAAATAACACCAAAAATTTCTCGTTCTCTATATTTTTGTTTTGCAGTGGCAACTTTGTATTGGGACAAGCGCATCACCAAATACAGCGGATGGAGCTGGGGTTAAAAAAGCATTTGAATAACTGTTTTTCAGACTCAAGTCTATAGACTTATTTGGTGTCTTAAATTGGTGAAGGATGTCATTTACGCAGAATACATTTGTCGTCCTGTCATGGCCTATCCTTAAACCCTGCACAACTATACAAAAAATGATGCAACTTTATATAGAAAGTAAAATATCAATACATTTTTGCTGAATATTTTTACTATAGTTATTAAAATTATCAATTGCATTAGTATTGAAAAAGCCAAATTTGTGGCCATTACAATGCAAGACGTCCACTGCCCAAAGATAGCTGGGATGGGCTCTAGCACCCCCATAACCCTACTGAGGATAAGCGGTGCAGATAATGGATGGAGGGATACAATGCAAGACCCTTATTTGTTAAATTCAAATTACCTGTTTTTTTGCAATATATCTCACAACTGCCAGAAAATAGTCCTTCATATATATATATATATATATATATATATATATATATATATATATAGAGAGAGAGAGAGAGAGATAGATAGATAGATAGATACTTTATTCATCCCCTAAGGGAAATTCACATATACATATATATATAGGTGCAGTGGACTATAAGACGCATGGAATTAAATCTAAAGAGCTACTGTATTTATTCATGTTTAACCTTTACACATTTCATACACATTAGTGCAATAATTAATCAGTCAAAAAATGTTACTGTCCAAAGTTGCGAAACATTGTACGCAAATGGAATCAAACCCAAACACTAGACCACTAGGGATACAGATAACGCAAAAAAAAGGCATTGGATTTTATCGCATGGTCACACTATTTTTACTCAAGGTGCCAGAAATGAATGTGAAAGAAATGAAGGTAAAAAACATGATGAATGTAACAACTCTTTGGTGCAATTGATGATGAATCAAACGTTGCACTTGTTCATATTTTTCAGGACAGTTTTCTGTTTTCTTCATTCTGCAACATTCGTTTCTGGCACTGTAAAAAAATTGGGTGATACTAAGGTAAATTTAACTGCCTTTTCGTATGTCATCTGTATCACTGGTGGTTGAGTGGTTACGTTTCCACGCTCTCACCGCCAGGACCTAGGTTCGACTCCTGTTGCAAACAATGTTTTGGGCTATTGGTCAGTGACATGTTTTTCAATTGCTCAATTCTTGGACAAATACGGTAGTGTGCCATAAAACCTTGACTAATAACACATAAGTATTAATGTCGTATGCACTTCCAATCTTATCCAATGTATTTTGCAGTTTATAAGTGCACAGGGTTTTAGGGCACTTGTCAAAATTTCTGGCCAATTTTGAGTTATTAGGCGCACGGTACAGTCTGGAAAACATCGTACCGGTATATTAAAAACATAGCCAGGAAGCCACACAGATGTAACTAAACATAACCTCCTTAAGCTTTGGCAAGGGACAGAGCAAAAGGAGAGGGGATCGATATGATTTAGATCAATGGCCCCAGTGGAAGATTAAGCTCTACGGATGAGCAGGAGGTTGTCACTGGAAGACATTCATTGCAGCCGCTCCAGTGAAGCGGTCATTTAGTTTGGCAGGGAATCAAGAGACATTCATCTCTTCCACATTGAGCACACTGGTCAACACTCTACATTTCAGCTGAACAGTATTTGGAGATGGGGTTGGGGATATATTGTTTTAGGACAAAATGGGATTTTGCTCTTTTTACCTTTTAAGAGTGAGGAGAATTGCAGGGCAAATGTATTTTTGGTGAATCCTCTGCAAGTTTTCTGACCTGAAGGTGCAACCATTTAAATTAATACAATTAACTACATCTTGAACTAATATGAGCAAACACAGTGAATTATTAAAAGTGGACATCTGTGCAAACACCAGTGAGGAAATACAAACAAGCCCTAAGTCTTAATTTCCTGATCTTGGCTACAGTGAAACATTAGCACCATGCTCAACTGCTGTGTTATTCTTTCTTTTTTTCTCCTCCGTCTTCACACAAAAGATGTTTTGTCCCACCAAAACTATCGACAACCAAAACAAATTGCCAGTTTTTCCTTCTCATCTTCTCCGCTGCCCTTTTTCCTCGCCTTACTTTTACCTTTTCAAAATGTCAGCATCACAGCGGGACGCCAGGCCGCCATGTTGCGCTTGTGTGTGCGTGCATGTGAGAAAGACACTAAGGAGAGAATCACATCAAACGATTGCCTCCCCCTCTTCTTTTTTTTAACTCAAATGTCCTCACCGGAACGCTTTCTCTCTTCCTTTTTCTCTCTCTCATGTGGGCCTGCCTCTAATCAGGAGCGCTGACATTGCCGCCGTGCCCTCTCTTGAGGTGGGAAAGAGAGCTTTTTTCCCTCATGGATATTCTCTCGAGCAACAATCACACAACACACACACCCTGCGCAGTGCCTTTGAAACACAGCAACGGAAGTGGCGGCTAATAGAAAATCTTTTGAGGACCAGAATGAAAAGATCATCTCGCAGAGACGACACAAAGACAAGGGCAACTTTGAGATCGGTCAGGTGCCAACAATTATTTTTCTGACACTCATTTTACACACTCAAAGATGCAGAGCTCCACGCACACATTCAAAGGACCAAAACAGATTGACAAATAAGGAGGGGCTAACCTATGACCTCTGGGCGGAATTTGTTTAATAAAAGACCATGGTTAGGGTCCAAACAAGGGGTGTCAAGCTCATTTTAGTTTAGGGGCCACGAGGTAAAAAAAGACCTCTCACAATTGCCGGACTTGTAAATTAGTAGCATGACAAAATGTGCCATATCTGTAGGGTTGGGAATCTTTCGGAGGCTCACAAGTATGTTTCAGGTGTGTATGATTCGATTCTATATTAAAAGGTGTTTTTACCCATATATCAATTTTCAGAACTGCTTATCCTCACAAGGGCCACGGGCATCCTGGAGCCTTACCCAACGTTCTTCTATATTTGTTTTCCCTCACTAAGATTATCAACTGTGCATTTTTAAAAAACAAAAACAATGGAATACATTTCCACTGTTTTTTTGTTAACTCGTGCAAATTCGAAAGTGACAAAAATAGCACACGCTTATATATAATCTAAAGTCATTTTCTCCGGTTTATTTCCTTTAATCAAAATGTTTACCTGAATTTAGCAAGGTTGCTACCTAAATGTTCTTTGGTTGATAAATGCTTCCTTGTTTCTTTGTTTCCTTATCCTCACTGTAAATGTGGGACTGGAGTCGTCCAATTTCGTTGTCACAGCATATCCCATGTTGTAACAATGACAATAAAGGCATATTCTATTCTATTCTATTCTATTCTAGTCAGCAAATACAGCTACAATGGGCGGTTTATTTTGAATATGGTGCTTAGCTTTGGCGACATCAAGTAGACATATGTAAAACTGTAGTTCATTGTTTGCGTGAAGCGGCTCATATTTCCCTTGTGCTTCTCTCAGCATTGTCTCACGGGTCCTGATAAAATCCACTAAAGGGACTATCTGGCCCTGGTCTAACCTTGAGAGATTTTTTGGGGAGGGCTGTTTCAAATTATCTGTCAAAACCAAATTGTGTTAAGTGATAAATCAGCTGATCTTAGAGAAAAAAGATATAATAAATCATAAGTTGAAGCCAATGTCTTGCAATGATTTTGATATTGACTCGTCAAGACGAAATGTCTTTAGAGCATTCATATTAGGTCCCATACATCTGTATCAGAGGTCAACATAACTTGACATAAGGTTGGTTGGTTGGTTGGTTGGTTGGTTGGTTGGATCCCTTAACCACTAGGGTCATAGGGGCACCATTTCCTGGGGTGTGTCTTGGGCAAGTAAAGCCTGTTGGCAGCCATCCCTGTCCAGGCCAACCACCGATTAAGGATGCTAACAAACACAGTGGTGGCCTGAAATGAGGTTCCTTTGCAGGGTTTCTGGGCGGTTCCTTAGAGCAGTGGTACTTAATCCGGATTCGATCGAACTCTAGGGGTTACGTTAGTCAGTATCAGGGATTCGGTAGAGCCTCTGCCATGGTGGTCCAGACAACCCAGCTCATTATGTCAAAATGCAATGACATGTTCCACTTTGTCTTCACTGGCTGCACATGATCACGTAACGTGTCCAATTGGTGCTGCACAGTATTTAGCACGTTAGAAGTGATCCTACGTTTGAATGTCATCGTAGTACTATATGATATTACTTTTTTATGTTTTACACTATATCAAGCTAAAAAAAAAAGTTGTGGAAAGAATATGTACGATACCGAGTTAGCATCCCATCTGCATTATTTGCAACGCCAAGTTGAGCAACTCTACCCTAAAACGGCCATTATTAAGGAACACTTCCGAGAAGCTTCATTGAGATGAGAAATATAACAAACGTGCTTGCAAAGTGAAGAGAGCCAGATTCAATGAGAAGGCTACTCTGCCTGCTCTTGGATTTGTACCAATTAACAAAGTGTTGATGGTGAATCTGATGTTTGGAACTGCGGCCAAAGGTAAATTATCCCATATTGCCGTTTTAAATGACACCATCAGACTAGAAGACATGAGTCAGGATATCTTGGCTCAAGTAGTTATGTATCTGAGAGAAAAACTAAATGTCTTGAAATTGATAAATATCATATTTAATTTCACAATAAAGTAGGGTTCGGTGAATGCGCATATGAAACTGTTTGGGTTCGGTAGCTCCAACAATGTTAAGTACCACTGCTTCAGGAATAGAATGACAAGTTGGGTCATCCAGGATGGACTCAGAGTAACGCAGCTGTTCCTTGCATTGAGAAGAGCCAGTTGAAGTGGATTGGGCATCTAGTCCAGGTGCCTACTAGATGCTTTCTTGGAGAGCTGTTCGAAGCATCTCTCTATGAGAGGAGGTCCGGGGACAACCCAAGACATGCTAAAGAGTGTAAGACTATGTTCACACTGCAGACCTTAAACTCAATATTGATTTTTTGGGGTGAAATCTGATGTTTTTATAAGATTATTCACATTTTCAACAAAATGCGACTTTTATGTGATCTTCTGTGTGAACCCCACAAGTGTCCCGCATGTGCAAAAGAGGAAACGCATTGTCTGATGCAATGCGTTCAGTGTTTGCGGAAGTACTCATGGATGATTACGGTAGAGCGTTGTCCCACCAAATATCAATTAAATCTGAGACCTTACTATCTTTCCACTGAATGCTTTCCATGTTCTGTCCGACATGGTTGTTGATTTTTCCGCTTCCTCCCGCCTCGTTGAACGCAGAATAGTGGGTGACATCTGTCACCTGTCGATAACGTGCAGGTCGCACGCATGTGTCTCGACTGTCCACACAGCAGTTGTATTCCAAAATATCAACTACGTATCCTATTTGGGACCACATATGGACGTGGCCTGGGTCTGGTGTGAAAAAAATCAGATATGTGCCGTTAAGTCGTCCTTTAACAAATCGGATAGAGATCGCACTTGTGCAAAAATATCCGATATTCCTGCAGTGTGAACCTAGTCTGTGTCGCCAGGCCTGTGAGGAATTGCCCCAGGGTCCTGTCGGATGAGGTGGACACTGAGGTGAGACTTTTGTGTTTCCCTGCTGCCACTGCAACCTAACCTCTGATAGGTAGAATAAAATGGATGGATAAAAAAATCTGATAATGTATCGTACCTCGCCTTTTGCCAGAGTATGGTTACCGCTTACAGCGTTAACGGATAACATTAGGGGCTAGTAGAAGAAGTCTTCTTGTTACTCTCTTGCAAGCAGTCTAATAAACGTAATATGATTCTGCATTCTTTATTACAAAACTAGCTTGCGTAACAAAAACTGCTTTCATTCCTGCAGTTCCCATCATCAAATTATGCTTTAACTTATCAGGATTTAATTAATAGCTTGCAAGTTTTGCCAGTTTGAAGATTACAAGGCACTTTTGTGAACTTTGTAGTTCAAATGCAATAAAAAAAAAGAAAAAGAAAAAAAGTTCAGAGCTCTTTATCTGAGGTGTCAGCAGTGTGTGTTAATCTTATTAATCAGTCACCTTGTTCAACTCCGCGCCCTCCTCCTCCTTTTTCTCTGTCACTTCTGTGGAGGATTGTACAGTGTTTCATTGCAAAAAAGTTGCAAAAGTCACGCAAACTGCAATCTGTTTTGCATAAATGCAAACTCCCTCATTTGCTTTTTTATGGCACGTCTTCTCATTAAGGTGGCGAAACTTCTTGTCTTTAGGCCAACAGCATCAAACACTTTTACAGTGTGCTGCCATATTGACAATCTGTTCATTTTCTGACCTTGGCCTTTAGGAGCACACTTTAGCCAACCCGTGTTGGAGTAGAAAAAAAGGAATAGATTGGTAAAATGCCATTACAATTAGAAACAAAGAATTACCTTATTGTCATATTCTAAACACAGAGATTTAAGTAGCTAAATCAAAAAAAAGATAAGACATTTTTGGATATAATTTGCCATATCATGCAAAGTAAAATAAACTGCTGATTTGAGGTCGAAATCTAGCTATCTTATAAAGAGCATCATATTTATGTGTAAGTATCAGATTTCACAATGCATCCAATATAATTGCGGAGTATAACCCGACGTGGCAAATATATGATAACTGCATATGTCTAAAAAAACTATGTGCTCTATAATTTATAAACATCGTATATATTTAAAAGGAAAAATTTCTTTCAATTTTCTTAAATATTATGGAGCGAACGTCTCATTTCAATGTGTAGCGGTTTCTCTAATTTGAGCGAACATTGTTTTTGAGGAGGGAATTTAAATTAGTACTTTAAAGTTAAATACTCATTCTGGTATTGGTTTTAAAAAAAAAAGTTGTCGGATTCCAAACTAAAGTAACATTGAAAAATGTAATAGAGTGGGACTGGTTCCACGTTCACGGGTTCAGAGCTTCGCGGGTCTAAAAAATATTGATAATAAAATAAAATAATTTAAAAAAAAAATTTTTTTTTTTTTAAAATTAAGCATTCTGAAATGGCGTCGCTACTTCGCAGATTTTCACTTTTCGCGGGTGGTTTTGGTCCGCATTAACCGGGTCTAAAAAATAATAATAATAAAATAAAATAATTAAAAATAATAATAATAATATGTTTTTTTTAAGCATTTTTGAAGGGGCGTCGCTACTTTGCGGATTTTCACTTTTCGCGGGTGGTTTTGGTCCACATTAACCGCGATAACCGAGGGATTATTGTATCAACCAGAGTGACTCAGTCAAAAATTTAGGTGTCATATTTGACCCCGATCTGTCCTTTCAAACTCACGTTAAGAATTTTACTAGAACAGCTTTTTTCCATCTTCACAACATTGCTAAAATTCGCCCTATGCTGTCTCACTCGGAAGCGGAGATTATAATTTATGCGTTTGTTACCGTTTCGATTGCCGTAATGCAAAACTCCGGTCTCCCGAAGTCCAAAATCAAGAGCCTTCAGCTGGTACAAAATGTTGCAGCGAGGCTTTTAACTAAGACAAGAAAGTTTGATCACATTACCCTGATTTTAGCTAAGCGGCATTGGCTCCCTGTTAGCTTTAGATGTGATTTTAAGGTTCTGTTGGTAGTATACAAAATCATGCATGGACTTGCTCCCTCATTTCTCTCAGATTTAATTTCCCCCTATGTTTTGGTCCGGAGCCTTCGCTATAAAAATGCTGGTCTACTAGTTATCCCAAGAGCCAAGAAGAGATCCGCAGGTTCGAGAGCGTTCTCCAATCAGGCCCTGGTGCCGTGGAATGCTCTTCCCCCTGAGATTTGATCTGCAACCTCAGTGGAAATGTTTAAATCTAAGCTTAAAACACACTTCTTTTCTATAGCATATGAATAAGCTAAGTTTTATGTTGACAATATCTGTGTATTATTTGCCCTCATGTAAGTTTTAGATCAGGGGATGATGTCATAATAGTCTGTGGTTTGCAATAATCTGTGGTACAAATAAACATGACTTGACTTAAATTTGTTTTGTGCAACTAAATTGACTTTGGGATGACTTTTTAAAAGACGTAGTGTCAAAGTCAAGGGCCCGTGAAGACTTTCTACAGCGCCTTAAAATGATTTTTTTCCCCACTCGGGGTTTATATCGCTATCCTCGGGTATTGTTCCTGTAGCCTTCAAGTCTGCCGTCATTAAACCCACGCTTAAGCGATCTAACCTTGACCCAGAAAGCCTAGGTAATTATAGGCCAGTGTCAAATCTGCCATTTTTTGCGAAATTACTTGAAAAGGTCGTTGCACAGCAGCTAAATGACTTCATGTCAGAAAATAACCTTTTTGAAACTGTCCAGTCAGCATTTAGGGCAAATCATTCTACTGAGACCGCCCTTGCTAAAGTAAACAATGATCTCCTTTTAACAATAGATTCTGGTGCCTCATCAATGTTACTGCTGCTGGATCTCAGCGCTGCTTTTGATACGGTCGACCACAACATATTATTGGTTCGTCTAGAACGCATTGGTATCTCAGGAACTGTACTCTCGTGGTTTAGGTCCTACCTGTCAGACAGGATGCAATGTGTTAACTATGGCAATCTGACCTCTAAACAATCTAATGTCCCTTGTGGTGTTCCTCAAGGCTCTGTACTTGGCCCCCTTCTTTTTAGTATTTATATGATCCCGCTTGGTGACATTATTCGCAAGTATAATATTAGTTTCCATTGCTATGCAGATGACACTCAACTGTATGTGCCACTGGAAAAAACTGGACATTTAAGTTTTAGAAATCTGGAGGCTTGCCTTACTGAGATTCAAAGATGGATGTCAAATATTTTTTTACGCCTTAACCCAGAAAAAACTGAAATGTTGATTATTGGTCCAGCTCACTGTCGTCAGTTGTTTTCAAACACTACCCTGAACCTAGACAAATGTAATATCACCCATAGTGACTCGGTCAAAAATCTAGGTGTTATATTTGATCCTAATCTGTCGTTTCAGTTACACGTGAAAAATATTACTAGAATAGCTTTCTACCACCTCCGTAATATTGCGAAGATTCGTTCGATGCTGTCCCAATCAGATGCAGAGATTTTAATTCATGCGTTTATTACTTCTCGGCTTGATTACTGTAATGTATTGCTTTCTGGTCTCCCGATGTCTAGCATTAAAAGTTTGCAGCTGGTTCAGAATGCGGCAGCTAGACTTTTGACTAGGACCAAAAAGTTTGAGCATATTACTCCTATATTGGCCAACTTGCACTGGCTCCCAGTCCACTTAAGATGTGACTTTAAGGTTCTCTTATTAACATATAAATGTTTGCATGGGCTTGCACCCTCTTATCTCTCCGATTTGATTTCCCCCTATGTTCCTGCACGGAGTCTGCGCTCGGAAAATGCCGGTCTACTCGTGACTCCGAGAGCCAAGAAGTCTGCGGGCTCGAGAGCGTTCTCCATCCGGGCCCCGGTGTTATGGAACGCCCTGCCTCTGGAGATAAGATCTGCAACCTCAACGGAAGTTTTTAAATCGAGGCTTAAGACACACTTCTATTCCAAAGCATATGATTGATGCCCACCCCATATTCTGTTTTGTCCTGTCTTTTTCCGACGCCTGCCTGGCTGATACGAAGGAGAAGGATGATTTGGGATGGGTCAGCGGACCGGCGTCTGACCTGCAGCATGTCAACCCCTGCATTTACCAGCTGGCAGAGACGGGAGGCAGCGTCATGGCCGTCATAGACTTTCTGGACTGGTTTGCAGGCTGGGGGCGTCGTTGATGTCATGCACTTTCCGGACATTTTCAACATCTTACCTAATGTTTACTATTATGTGTACAGTAATGCTAATTGTAATTCACCCTGGTCAATCCTGGAAGGGGGATTACCACATGTGAGGTCCTTTCTCAAGGTTTCTCTTTTCTCCTCACACTGAGGTTTTTGAGTTTTTCCTTGCCCGCATGCTGGTTTAAGATCAGGTAATTGTGTAATTTTGTAACTGTAATCCTGTGCAGTCCTTTGAGACATTTCTGTGATTAAGGGCTATATAAATAAATTTGACTTGACTTGACTCGGCATTCTCCTTTAAAAAATTGTTGATTTTGGATGATACATTTTTGCATTTTTTTTATAGTATTTCAATCGAAATATAAGTAAAAAAAAACATCTCAGTTGATTTAATTATTTTTTCTTTGAAGCAAATTTTGCCCTCTTTTGCTAAAATATCAACCATTGGCAACTGATGTGCCTGAATAATAGTGGTTTCTTTTGTTTTCTTGTGCTTGTTAAAAATTAAGATTACTGACAAAGCCATTAGTAGATATTGCTGTATTTTTAACATCATATAGGAATATATTTGTTGGGTCTACAGTAGGTTCAAAAGGTTTCACTCGAGTAATTGCTTAATTTATAAAAGTTTTCAACAATAGATCAGTCCGGCCCTCAGCTTGTAGCCAAATCTTTTATCTTTATTTGACTCTGACACCCCTGTTCTATAAGATTTGTAAGTGTCTTCTCCTTTCTGTGGAATTAGAATTAGTTAGTAGTTAATTGAGAAACCTTTTGATGTACCGTATTTTCAGGACTATAAGGCGCACTTTAAAAACCCAAATTGGCCAAAGAATTTATTTTTTGTCTTAAAAGTTGTCTTATAATGCAGCGTATTGCAAAAAAGTGTGGATAACATTGGTCATGGATACAGTATTTATACCTGTGCTGGACGATGCAATGTTTAATGGTATTCTCCTGCATTTGTGCAAGGATTGATCGATCGAAAACCCTTCACATGCAACGGGAATCGAACTCGTGTTGATGTGTTGAGAGCGTTGACTCTTAACCACAGGACCACCATGAAATGAAAAATGAAATAATCTGCATTTATATAGCGCTTTTCAAGTCAATGACTTCCCAAAGCACTTTACATTGTGCTTCACATTTCCCAATAGCGGCCGTTATCTGGGCAGCCATGTAAGGCGCTAACCTGCTTATTGGGGGTATTGGGGTTTCAGTGTCTTACCCAAGGACACTTCCGCATGTAACACGGACAAGCCGGGATTCGAACTGGGATCCCTTAATCCTAAAACGATCGCTCTACCTCCTGAGCTACTGCCGCCCCAAGTGATACAGATGACATATGAAAAAGCATTCAATTTTATTTCTTTATCACATTGTTTACTTACAATGCCCGATACTTATGTTAGAAAATGGAGACAGATATGAATAAACGTAAAGTCCGAATCATCATCAGATACACCAGAGTTGTTTTGCTTTTTTGCGTTCATATATATCTTTCAGGGAGACTTTCTGTTTTATCCATTCTCTAAAATTCATACAGTGAGTAAAAACGGTGTGACAATGAGATAATATACAAAGTATTTTCATATTTCATCTGTACTAATAGTTGTATAGTAGTAAGGTATCAGCGTTCCCTCAGCCGCAACCGAGTTTGATTCTCATTACATGCGATTATGTGATTATGATCTGCGATCAATCAGTTATTGTATTAATACTGTATATGCCTTAAGTATATATAATGTGCAACACTTCCGCCTTATAGTGCAGAATATACGGTATGTGTTTAGTTAACAATTTTGTTTTTAGCTTAAAAATGATGGGAATTCTATACCAGGGCACAAACGTAACTGGTGCCATGTGACTCGAAAAATGTGGGTGACATTATCTGGCTCCCGTGTGTTTTGTTTGTTTGCAGGTTATTGATAGTGCGCGCATGAGTGCTGGGTGGTCACCTGCAGGAGGCATGATCCCGGCATGCATCAGACCGCCGTGGGACAGCATGTGGTGAGCGGCGCCGTCAGTCACCGTCTGCAGCCTCTTGGGCGGTCGGCCGGGTCTCGAACTGCGGAGCAAAACGTCAGTTATTAGCCACTTTAGCTCTTTATGTCGAGACGGAGATGGGTGGCCTGCGTGCGCAGAAACTCACCGTTAAGTCTATAAAATGCTATGTGAGAGCCGGGCAGCAAACGAAATCTCATTGCCTTCCCGGAAGGCTGCTGCACAGCAAATCTGCCCTCCCACCCCCGTAGATACGAGCAAAGCAGAAAAAGGAGTTTCCCCCTATGGCATCAATAAAGCGCCTCATTACTGTTCAGCTTACTCATTCATTTGTCCGCTTATTAAATGTGTGTGCTCGCCCACTACTCTTTCTGTCTCGCTTGACTATTTGTTGTTCTTTTTTATGCCATTTTCTTTTCTACCTTGGAGCAGACTCATACTGGGCCGGAGTAGATTTTCCTTCTGCATTCATTGTCCCCCAGAGACGCATACTCAACTCTGTTAATGCACATCATCACTTTGTGATAGAATAGAGCTTGTTTTTTTCTGACTTTGTGGCTAAGTTCTTAAAAATTGTGGATTGTTGTTATTGTATGAAAAAGGTACACAACTAAAAAGTTCTGGTTGTTGGGTTTACAGTTGAATTGAGAACTCTGATGGTCGAATAGAGGGCTGTTCAGTTATAACTTTATTGAGGACAAATTTATTTTAGATTAAGAGATGTAGACCAGTCCACAGCTGACTAAAATTCTCAAGCTAGTAAAATTTATTTTCCAATCATTTAGTAACATGTAAACATGTATTAGAAAGTAGATAAAACACAAGTTAGATATTATTGAACAGAAACAATTAAAGTGCACATCATTTTCACATAAAAAATAAACAAATTCCAAATCCGTAAAATAAATTGTAAATAGTAATTTTGGGCACTTCTCTAGAAAGACATAAACGTACATAAAACAACAATAACAATTGCATCTTCAGTTGAAGTATAGTGAGTTTTTAAAAAATATTTAAACTTAACACTTAACTTCATATTAATATCAGAAAAACATAAACAAAATTGCAGGTTAAAATGTCTGCCTGACATTTCTGAGGTCCTGGGTTTGATTGCAGCTACAAGCCTCCCTGAGCGGAGTTCACTTGTTCTACCAGTTCCTGAATAGGATTCCTCAGAGTTCTCTGGTTTCCTCTAACATATTAAGACCATGCATGGCTTGGTGATTGACGAGTTCAAATTTTCTCTTGGCAGGGTTCCTACAACTTAAGGCAACTTAAATTCAAGACTAAGACTTTTTTTATGCCTTTTGAAATCATATTCAAGACCAAGTCAACAGAAAAAAACCCATAATTGGAACAAACAAAACCCACAGATATGTCTTGCACACAATACACCGTGCCTCGTACTTAATACCTGGCACAGCTTTTTGCCATGCCGAAAAACTTTTGTCGGACAGCCACTTCTCATTCAATTTACACTTCCCCATGGTCCAAAATAAACGTCTCTGTCTGAAGTTGCTATGTGCATCGTGAGGAGACGTAAGACATGAAAGGCCCAACTGAAACCACATCATTGTTTGATAGTTAACGTGGTCATGCAATGTTGCTAAGAAAGTTAATCTGTGAATTATTAAAAAAGGACAAATGATAAATTTTACAAATTATTTTTAATTAAAACTGATATAAATCTTATTAATGTGTTGACATTTTGAAAATTGGATTCTAGACATTTCAATGCCAATTTGGACCTTATTTTTAGAAAAATTAATTCCATGCCTTTTAAAGCTATTCAAGGATCCACGGAAGCCCTGTCTTGAACAAATGTCTGTCTGTCTCTGTGTGCCTGTAATTGGCTGATGACCAGTCTGGGGTGTCCCCAACCCACTGCCTGAAGTAGGCTGTGAAGGGCTCCAGCATCGCCGCAAGCCTTGTGAGGACAAGTGGCTAGGAAATGAATAATTTTTAAAAATGATCACAGTATAATAATACAATTGTTTTTTATTAACTGGATGTTATATGAAAAGCTTTCTTTCAAACAAGTTACATGTCAAACATCTGAAACAAAACCAGAAAAAAAAAAATCATGGAGCTTTTTCTGTGTATGTTTCAGAGTTCTGATGGCGTCCGTGGTCTTTGAACGTAGCGTGAGTCCAGCGCAGAATGTGACTGTACTTTAGTAAATATTTTTCCAATGTACAAAAAAATAATGCTGAGGGAGTAGTGTGTGTGGGAACTTCCCCACAACACACGCATGAAGCCGCCAAGATGTGGCAATGTTTTGCAGCATGGACCCATCGAGCTTGTGCACGCTGTACAAGTGGCTTACTCTAAGGACGAGAGGTGGGCTTAGAATGCCATGTCTTATTTCGTTGCAATGTTCACTACAAACAATTAAAACAATTTAATTCAATCCACCTGCAAGTTACCAGTTATAGAGTCAATGACCGCATTGTTAACCAATTTAGCTGCATAAAAACATCTGGTCACAATCGCTAAAAAGGCGTAATTGAGTACAAACGTACAGTATTAGGACATTATTTATCACCATCCGTTTTACGGGTTTTCCAGAAAAATGCTACTGGTAAGTGTATGTAACTTTCCCTTGATGAGAATGATCCCTCATCTACGAGGTTAATATAGCAATTTAGCATCTAATGTAATTAATTTTTGGGCTTCGGTGCAACACTACCCACTGTTTACTACCGCGGCAGCCTAGGAAGCTAGCGAGGATTCAATGCAACTTTTGAGGTATTTATTACACAACATAATTAAAGATGCTTTATATAATAAAGTCTAATGCATAGGTGTGCGGGACGGGGCCACATTGGAATATTACTGATTGATTAGTACTCTTCCGACCAATCAGATACTTTTTTGGGCAGGACAGTGCTAAAGTTATACTGTACTCCACAGCAGGTTGACACACCCTCTGATTCAGGTTTTAAATGTTTTACTTATCGGCTGTAAAATTAATACAAAATTTAGATAACGATACCTCCCAATATACTGCATTAAAAATCGGTGCGATTACCGACCTGTAACAAATATCTGTAGACATATACCAATATACTTCACTTTTGGTCATGATGGTAATACTTGTTAAAGAGTCATTTTAGTGAAGGGGGTCTCAAACTCTCGGCCGACAGGCTATTTGCGGTAAGCAAAATAATAGTTTGTGGCCTCTGCCTTGTTATGAAATAAACATTTGTGCTGTCCGGCCAAATTTGATATGGATGAACCCTAATGATAATTAGTTAAACACGACTTAATATTCACACATTAATATTTTGGGATAGATGTATGTCCACCTCGTAACATGATTCCTAGTTACTTCCTGGTTTAACCGATGGCATTGACTATAAGTTTCATGAAATTAGCTGATTCGATTAATGATTTTTTTTGTAATCTAAATGTGAAATATTTACTTGAACTAAAATGTGTGATGAGTGACTTCTGGGGTTGGGGATGTGATAGTCACCACTCTTGAAGCTTCAAGGACAGTGCATGCACCATGCACGTAACTTTGAGAAGGTTTTTGCCTTTGAGTCACATTTGCTAGATTCCACTCACACATTTAGTTTATTAAGTCTTTATTATTTGCTGTATTATGATGATCTAAACTTGGTACAGATTGATTGTCTTATTCATTTTGTATATTATTTGTTTGCTTTTCTTAGACCTCTTAGTACAGTGGAATGCCTTTTTTAGACTTTTTTTGTAGAAAGGCCTTTATGGCCCAAACTCAACCAGATCTCAAGTCCAGCGGCCCCAGTACATTAAGCTTGAGACCCCTGTTTTAGAAAAAAACCCGTATTTAAATTGATCCAGGCGACATGTGTGTCATGCATTCTCCAGCATGGTTTGGCTTGCGCAGTCTAGTGCGTCCTACGACGTTGTGCGATGGGGCCGGACATGCTCAATCAATCCTATTTGCGGGTTGGAGGCGTATGCGAGGCGGTGCGCAATTGCTGAAAAGCTGTCAGACATCACTTGGGCTCTGACTAAACGGTGTGAATGTCCTGACAGGGGGAATGACACGGGCCACATCAGCCTTAATGACAAGCAAGCACGGCTCATCTCCTCCTATGCCACACTCTTCATAACATGAGGCTGTGGGCGCATGTTTGCCCGCAAGGTGGGGTATTAAAGGGAACAAAAATGCTCATGAGGAGAAAAGGTGGGGGAACAAATGAAATATATTGAAGGAGGGTCCGAGATCGAAAAAAAAAAAATGGGGAGGAGGGCAATAGACAAGCGGCAGCCGCTTCCTAGCGTAGGGTGTCTTTGAGCAGATTTTAATTAGAATCTAATCCAGCCGTCATTAAGGCCCCATAAACGAAGCTGTCAGTCAGGAGATTAATGGCGCCTTATTTGAATTTTGCATATAATTCATCAATTACCCAGCAGAAAGGACCAATCCCCTGTTGACACACCCACTGGCTGTGAGTGGGGGGAGTGTGCATGTGTGAAGACAGAGAGATTATGTGGCCACTAACAGAGATAAAAACAGGTATCTCTATCACGTGCATGTGCGTGCATGTAGGCGCATGTGAGCTCAAAGCAATATGTGTGTATATGAAGTGTTCAAAGGTTAATTTGATGAGCCGATGAGCTCCACAGTTCCTGCCCTCGGTTTTAATGAGTTGTTATTATTGTCTCTTATTATGGGCCCAGACCGACTGGGATGTGACAGCTGACATCAGATATCACACACACACACACACACACACACCTACATGTACACACTGGCACAGAGACACGTTTAAGTTTGCGAACAGAATCGTGCAAAAGGGATTTGTCGACAAATGCTTGTCTGAAGACGTCTCGGGGGGGCTGATGCATGCAAACAGGCCAGTTCACTT
Organism: Urocampus carinirostris; assembly: GCF_059441175.1. Lineage (NCBI taxonomy): Eukaryota > Metazoa > Chordata > Actinopteri > Syngnathiformes > Syngnathidae > Urocampus > Urocampus carinirostris. The sequence goes on from NC_142361.1 coordinate 14,909,239, forward strand.
TTAAGTTTCTCTGGTTTGGAACCAGTTTCTTACTCAAGAAATATTGTACCATATTTTTGCACTATAAGGCGCATCGGATTATAAGGCGCACCCCCCAAATATATGGTCTTTTGTCAAATATTTTTCATACAGTATATAAGGCACAATGGATTATAAGGCACAGATCATTTAAATTACAGTAAGAACTACTGTATTTCATGTATAACTGCTGTGCATACTTACAAGTACATATTTATTAAAGTACATAAGTACTTTAATGACAGTAACACAGGCCAAACGTTTTCACAAGCTTTTACCGCACTGTTGCTGGTATCTTGGCCCTTTCCACCATGCAGATCTCTTCTAGAGCAGTAATGTTTTGGGGCAGTCTTTATAAAACATTAACTTTCAACTCCCTCCACAGATTTACGATGGGGTTTAGATCTGGGGACTGGCTAGGCCAATTCAAGGCCTTGAAATGCTTCTCACGAAGCCACTGCTCCGGCTGTGTTTGGGATCATAGTCATGCTGAAAGACCCAGCCACGGATTGGCTTCAATGCCTTTGCTGATGGAAGGAGAATTTTCACCCGAAACTCAAATTTTTTTAGAAACCGGGCCTGATTTGGTAAGCAGAAAATGTGTGGGGGACGACTATTGGGCCTGGCATTCTTTGAACAGTCTTTAATAAATTACAGTACTAATTCTGTAAAAGGTTTGCAGTGCTTGGCAAGCAGCGTCACAACCTCGTAGTTCTTTGTAGCATTTCATTTGACACGCAGGGTCTTGTGAAAAACCGCTCCTGTGCCATTAAAACAGCTTCCACTAGCGTCACCTTTTCACAGTGTTCCTTTTCAGTTAGCTTTTTGTAGTCATTGTTTTGTCTGGCATTGCCTCCTGAATTTTTTTTACACACCCCCAAACTCTTGGCAAATGAGGCTCAAGCAGTTGTTTCGGATTTTGTTGAAAAAATATTCCAATTTCCACTCCGCTACTGCCTTCATCTGGTGAATTTAATTTTGTACAAATTAATTTTGAACTGCAGTCAACATTGCTAGGACACATATTATCAATTTTATGACACAGGCCGCAGGCCAGTAACGGGCTCCCGGGCCGGACTTATGACATGCCTGCCCTGGTCTCTTTGCAGAAAAACAGCCCCAAACCATGCTGTTTCCACCCCTATGCCTCTCAGTAGTTATTGTGTTCTTTGGATGCAATTTAGCATTATTACTCTTCCAAACACAAGAGCCTGTGTTTTTATCGAAAAAGTCAAGTCAAGTCTGACCATTACACATTTTTCCAGTCCTCTTCTAGATCATCCAAATGCTCTCCAGCAAACCACAGACGTGAATGGACACATCTGGAAGTGTCTGAATTCCCTGGCCGCGCATCCAGTTCCTGATAGTAGCCTTTGTTACCGTGGTCCCAGCAAAATTTGGCAAAAAAATCAGCCCAACCAATTAATTTGATTTGAGGGTCCGGGCCCAAACCAAAAGCTGAACTTCGGGGCCACCAAGGTGCGAGCTTCGGCTGAAGTACGCACGGTGCCTAAGTGCAGCACTGAAGTGCAGCTTCGGGTTTACTTCGGGCTCGGTCCCTCAAACCGAGTGTGCACTCCGGTGCCAAAGTACGAGTGGCGCAGAGGTGCAGCACGAAAGTGTGTTACTCAAGTAAAAGTACTGTTACTTCAGTTCCTGCCTGGGCCCAAGATCTTTAGTGTGACCGACTGAGGTTGTGGAGAAGTGTCTTTTGTACGAATAGTGTGTTAAAAAAGGTGCCAATAATACAGGTAATAAGTGGAGCCTTGTTAGACCTTGTTAAAACAAGTTAGACCTCATTAACAGAAATCTTGCTTGAAATAGATTCTATAAATTCGTGAAAAATCAAATAGTCTGAATTTTCGTTTTTTCCACATTCTGTCTCTCATGGTTGAGGTTTACCCATGTTGACAAATACAGGCCTTTCTAATCTTTTCAAGTAGGAGAACTTGTACAATTGGTGTGTGACAAAATACTTATTTGCCCCTCTGTACTTACACCCTCATTCATGCACATTTCATATAATGCTACTTCGTGTTAGTAGTGTTCACATTTACATTTTGACCATTACATTTTTATTAGTGCAGTAGATTGTCAGACTGCACTGAAAACATGTATTATTATCAAGCAAAATGATATAAAATTAATCACACTTTTTAACGTGGTAAGGACAAAGAGCATACATGTAGATTAAGCTTAAGATATAGATACAGTGCCCCCCCCGCCCCCCCATACGGCGGCTGGATTTCTGTGTCTTCGGTGCACTTTTTCTGATAATAGTTCGATAGATATTTGCGTACATCGCGGACCTTTTGGACCACTTTATGAAGGCCAGTAGTCTTAAACCACAGAACCGCCATCTTGTTTCCAGGCATTGGAACAATCCAAATGAATCATACAAGTCTAGTAAAAAAAATAAACTAATGATTGATGTTTGCGAGCAATCCGATCACATGTGAAGCTATTATAAAAACAGACATAATTTTAGTGCTTTACTTTCATTTTTATCTATTATTGCATTCATGTCACTTACAAAAATCAAAGTATCGTACTTGGTTGCAATCGTTCAAAGAGTAGGCTCCATTCCTGCGTCTCACCTGTTTACAAAGTGTGCATTGCCACAAGCACATACTTACACTACACATGGATGGCCAAAACTGTTGCATCCACTATGTCTGAAGCATTTTTACAGTGAAAGCACAAAATAAAACAAAAATGTCCTGTAAAAATTCATACACATGAGGCTGTTTACCATGTAAACCAGAGTTAGCATCAATCATTCGTCTCTATATAACCAATCCAGATTACTTTACGACATAAAATATTCCTGGATGAAGCCAAATGTTTGTGCGCAAAAATGCGTACAATATGACAGTTCTTTTTTTAATACAGGTGGTGAGGGAACGGATTGACCGCAAAAAAACGAGGGAATACCAGATCAAGGATATTGAACGTATTCTCTTATGCCTTCCCATGAGATATATTAAGCTTCAGACAGTTTGCTGACAATGCAATTGTTTGAACTCCAAGTTCTGTTTGACCTCTGAAGAATACCTTTCCAACAATTAAACAGTTAAATTCTTAGGATATTGAACTTTGGAAGTTCCTACTTTTTTTTTTACAGTGCAGTGGCAAACTGTGAAGCACAAAAGCAGGATACATATTTTAGGAAAGCAGTTTGAAACTAAAGTGCCTTCAATTGATAACACACACTTCAAATGAGAGGCAAAAATCACCACTGGAGGGAAATAAGACGGTGAGATTGTGAGTGAGTGATTTTTTTTTTCTTAACTGCACTCGCTTCCCTTTCCTCAGGACGGTTTATTTGCACACACTAATTAATGGCCTGTGCGTGCTGATGGCTCGGTGCACCTTTGTGCATTTAGGAGCGGGAGAATCAACTAGAGTGAAAAAAAGAATTGGAACCTAATTTTGTGTTTAGTCTTCAAGTGTGTTGATACATCAAAGTGACCCGCAGAGGGAGGTCTGTGTGTATGTGTGTTGTTGCTCATGTAAGTGTGTATGTGAGGTTCAACAGCGCTGGGTTCCCTGAGGTAGGATTAATGAAAAAGCCTTTCATGGAAAAGTCATCAAGCTGAGGGGATGGAATGAGAGAGAGGAGGGGTAAAGAGAGAAAACACTGCATTGTGTGTCTACGTGTGTGTAAGGTGTGCACAGAGGAGGGGGTGTATGGCTTATGACCTCTTTGTCTCAAACTTTAATTAAAATCTCACCCAGACGTCCTCCCTCATGCCAATACTGGCCGCACACACTCAGATATTTCGATTAAAAAAAAGGGCATTACAGTACATTGAGTTCTTTCCTTAATGCTTCATGAGCCTATTTGCAAATATGTGTCTCTTACCTGTGTGCAACATGAAGCTTCATACATGGCAACTGGAGCAGAACGCAGGTGGAACAGAAGCAAAACATTACTAAGATGACGGATCGGGACAAAATCTCATTGGCGGTCGAGAGTGGGACATAATGAAAGAAGAGGAAGTGTGAGAGTCAAAACAGCGGAACGGCTACAGGCGCACAGGAGGTGCTGATAGGAGGCAGCTGCATGTACCAATATGTGTGAGAGTCCGTGAATGTTTGTGTGTTAGTGTTAATGTGAATCCAAGTTTACCGTAAATCTTTATCTAGTGAGCGGAGTTTTTTTTCTTTTCAACCTGGATTTAAAAGTGTTTATACGGAGTGTCTGTTTCAGCTATGTTAACAGCTTATTCCATTTATAAGCATTGTGACATTTAAACGCTGCTTCATGTTTATTTTAAACGCTGCTTCACCATGTTTATTTTATGCATGCAGCAGGTACAAGACATATTTTAAGCGTTCATTTGCTTGATTATGTATGGCAGAAATGTACAGAGAACAAATTTCCATCACAGGATATATTTTCTTTCCTGGCATACAAAAACAAAAAAATACTGACAGTTTGGTTTAAGGGAGTTGTAAGGAATTTGGAAATGCTTTACTCCCTGCTGCCATCTTCTGTCTTGTGTCATCATTGCAGCCTTTGTCAAACGTAAATGTAAATGGTCTGCATTTATATAGTGCTTTTAAAGTCAATGAAGACCTCCCTAAGCGCTTTACAATATGCTTTTCCCTTTTACACACTAACTAACCGATAGCAGTGTCAGCCATGCAAGGCAACTACCTACTATCGGGGGCATTGGGGATTAAGTGTCTTGCCCATGGACACTTCGACATATAAGACGGAGGAGCCGGGAATCGAACCTGCGACCCCCAAGACGAGCGCTCTACCTCCTGAGCTAATGCTGCCCCGTACAAGCTCTTGAAACAGGCCATTTCTTACTTTGATAATTTTCAAGCTACACTAAAGAATTGAAACAAAATAAAAATGCAGGGACGAGCTTGAAGTTTCTCTACACCCCACCCTGACCCCAATTCCTCCTCCCTGATGTGTTCCGCTCCAAACAGCTTTGCCAAAAGTTAGATAAATGTAGATAGGCGCAATTGAAGTAAAGGTGATAAGGGCTCTTCGAACTCTGTTGGGCATTTTTAACACATGCTTAACACATACTAAAGAAAATGTTTTACTTTCAACTTTTTAAGAACACCTGAAATGACATGTCCCACCTTTGATATACAGAAAACAGTGCTGTGCCACCAACTAAAAAAAATAACATCACTGGTGATACTAATGGAAAAGTTAGTGTGAAGCGCAAAAATCCCCACCAGTGCTGATAAATCTAGATAAGATTCTTAAATTCCTGTTCTGGATTTTACCATCACTAATTTTTGATTTCGAAAACGCCGCACTAATCAATTAAATTTATTTTACGGCCCTTATTATTTTTAATTGAAGGTATGACTTTTGACAGGATTTGTGCAGAGGAAAGCGATAGTTGTTGCATTGAGTTCTTTATAAAATAAAATATTTTCAATCATTCTTATTGATAAGTAAAATATTTTAAAAAAATCGAAGGCAAAGTTGCATGTTTTGATCGTTAATCGAGTAAGAGAAAAATTAGACATGATGCCGAATTTGGTCACTGGAATTTTCTGATTTGTTTACAAGAGGACAATTAATAAAACTTGGTGTCGGTTTGTGAGGAAGGCCACTGTTTGTGGATATATGCTCCGCAGGAGTAGGAAAAATTTTGTTTGGAATACATTAGCCGTCCGTTTACAACTCCCATGATCCCCATCCATTCAATCTGTGTTTATCACGCCGCGTTTGTATTCGCCGTCACGGCTGGCTTTGATAAATCATAACGCTCGCCATCATCGCCACCATCATGGCCGCCGCGGTGTGATGGGAGACCGAGTAAGATTGATCGTCGCGTTCCACCTCTTAAAACAAAGACAGATCGCAAACTGAGAAAAAGCTAGATGTCCTATTGTTATTAAAAGAGGCCTGAGGGATGATGTCAGAAGGGGAGCAGGAAGGACGAAACCAGCACAGAAACACACAGAGTCGCTCACACACAGGACGTTTGATCATGGCAAGAATCCGATTTCCGAGACTGATACTGCCTTGCATTCCTCTCCTACATTCCAGGGTCAAGACGATGTCAAGACTGCATGTGTTCTTGTGTGCTTGTGTGTGTCTATGTGCTCACTCCATTACAGGCTGTCAAAGAAGATGTGGAGGTCTCCTATGTCTCACCGCTTTTCTCAAGACAACATCAAAAGAGTGGCAGGGTTAAAGTTGAGCTAAACACAGCACCCAAAAACACACACAAAACCCCTCCCTTTTAAGACCCCTCACACTAATGCAGCTCACTTTGACAGCGAGTCATGATATAGCAATGGGGCTCGGCTAAGAAGAGTCCAACTTCACATGCGCAAAAACTCAAATATACACACACATGCATGCATGCAGTCTTATGGGGTGAAAGGAGCTCATCCTCACATTTTTGTCTTTCGGGGCAGCCAAAACTTCCCCCACCAAGACAAATGTTCCCACAATGAAACAGTGGATGTTGAAGGGGTGAGCAATACAAAGCCAGAGAGACAAGTGCATGCACACAAATACACAAGCACACCCACGCTTGCCCGGGCCAGGTTTCTCAGAGACACACACAAAGAGCGTTTTTTGTTGCACTCTGCAGGCCGCCTCATCTCATTTATCATTTATCATCATAACAGATTCTTTGGTCTCATGTTTATTCTCCACCTGCTTCACATTTGGTTCCTTTATAAATGACCCGCTTCAAAGACACACAGTCACACACACAAGAAAACATAGTTACAAAGTGACGATTCTGTTTCAGCGCCAGTCCATCTGCGGCCAGACTCTTAAAGGGGCAGTTTGAATTATAAGAAGAAACTTTAAAAAGAAATAAATTTTATCCCCAGGAACAGTGTGTATCTGTAATCCATGGTCCACAGACCCAAAATTGAAAATAACGCGTTCAGAGGCAGGAGACATTCACATGGGCATACAAAATCATGTAACCACAGGGTATGCAAAATCCCCAACCCCTAAATAAATTTACAATCTGGGGTGTATGTTACAGTCTTTCACAAATGATCATAGACCATCTGCTGACCACACGTGATTCTGAACTAGGCTCATGTGTCTGAATTAAAGTTAAGGAGTTTAAGTCTGAGTCTTGAAATGTCCCAAAATTGCAGTCTTGTTTCGACATAGCTGTTTATTTTGTCATTGAAACTTTTTAAAACTCATATAATGCTATGAATTAAATTGAATTAAAAATTGAATTAAAAAAAAATATATATTTTTACTATCATTAAAAATAAAAGGATTGCATGTTCCTTTCCAAACACCGTCTATCAAAGCATGGTCCTTATTTTGTTTTATTTAAAGGGACAGTAAGTATCATTTGACCACTACATGTTGCTGTATTGTGTAGTGCAACCAAAAATGAATGCTAATAAGCAAAAAGGATAATACAAACAATGGAGAGTCATAGTGACCAAATTAGGCAATTTTTGTAGGTGTTTGGGTATTCGTAGTAGTAGAATGAAAGTAAATTATGTCAACTCTATTTAGGTGAGGCTAATGTTATGTAAAATAAAGGCACATTTCTTGACCTATGAGTATTTCTAAAAATGCATGTTGATGATGGTTCACATATTTATTTTTATTTAAAGGTTTTTTTTACCACTTTAAGGCACACAATAATACACACTGTCATTTAGATGAATAAACAACACTTCTGACCATTTCCTATTTCTTAATATTTTATTCATATTCAAAATCACACCAACTAAATCTTCTATAATAGTGGTTGGAGCAGTTAAAAGCTAACGCGGTTAACTTTGGTCATACTGTTTTTGAATCAAAGTTGAAAATTTTGGCTCTACTTCTAAAAACCTCACAACAATTTCCTCTTCAGATGGAAACCACTTGTCAATATGTGCTCTGGAACCGCTGGTCAATGGACTACCAAGACTCCTCCGCCTGCCAGAGAGCCAAAGTTACTGTGGCTGTGATCAGTTCCTGCTCACTCGCTATCTTAATGAGGACAAGCAGTGAAAAAAAAATCAATTTTATAATATAAATGGGGGCTGGGAAAAACAACAAAACATATGACCACATATCACCTGAAACCGTCTTCATGCAAGATAGAAGGTAACATGAAGGAGAAAAGTTGAGTAATTTCCCTTAACCCGCACGACCGTGTTAAATTTCAGATCATTGTGTCTCTAAAAGTTGAAACCATGTGTTGCCTATGACACATGCTCTTTTTCAAATAGTAACAAGAGCTCCGCTTTGTCACATTACACTTCTTTCATGTGTCAGCGTAGAGCGACAACACACACACATACACAGCTTGACCTGATGTGTGCTTCTAATAGAGAATGAAACTGTTCTTTGTAAGCAACAAAGAAAAGGACGAAGGATCGGGTTGCCTCCTACACCACGGTGTTCCCTCGGTGGAACTAATGTCATTTAGCGAGCGAGGCCAAGCAAACACGCAGCCATGACCGTGTGTCTGTGTGTGTGTGTGTATGTTGTTTCACCTTTACATGAATTATAACTTGGCTTTGGCAGTAAGAAAAGTCAGGCTTTATTTCTTCATGGTTGAATCAGTATGAGCCTGTGTGTGCTTGCACAGCAGGGGTGAAAGCAAGGGACAAAGATGGATAAACAGGTCACTTCCGTGACCGCTCCTTCAAACGCTTTCATTTAAGTGTCTAAAATCGATGTTTACTTGTTCTGTCATTAGTGTTTAAAGAAAGCAGAGCGGGCTGTTGTTTGTGCCACCACTCGGGTCCAGCACCTAATAAGTTACGGACCGTCTTAATCAGTAACCCGCTGCGAGAGGGAGGTTCTTGGAACGATTCTTTTTTTCCCCTCGCCGATTTGGACCAACACAGCAGGAAGTTGACACAAGAGCACAAATAAGGCCTACGAAAGTCGCTTGAAGACTCTTAACAAGTGATCTCCTCAGATCTCATTAACTTAAGACTGTTAAGGTGTTGTAAGGATAATTGAGACACAGTGAAGGCTGTGCACTTTCTGCCGTGTGTATAACAGCGTTCCCATTAACACCTGACATGGAAGGGATCCCGAGAGACTCTCTGAAACGAATCTGGAGTTTGTCTTTTTTAATTTTAGCTTCAGGTCCTCACATGTGGGTGGCAGAAGTGGAAAAAATAATTTACTTGATTGCTTTGCTTTTGACATATATTCTATTTTACGTCACCATACCAGGTCAGAATCTATAATGAAAGTGATGACAACATATAGTACACCTGCATACTTTAATGAGATCAGAATCCAAAAATCATTAAATACATTTAATGTGTTTTGATGGATTCACTAACAATACAGGGACATCATCCCTAAAATGCTCAAAGATGCTCGAATTTGGTAGGATGTTGCCACTCGCGAAAGGCACCGCCATTACTTTTGTTTATGTTGTGGTATCTATCATTAATTACAAGTAAGGTATTCCCAACAACCTCTTGGCGTAATGTCTATCATAATACGATACGCATCAAGATATATATATTCCCCTGATAGAGACGACAAGTATCCTCATGTTTTACATTGAATATCATATAGATACTTTTTTATAAAAGCAGTCACATCTATAGCTAAATGATAATTTTTCTATGATGGTCGGCAGGTACATATTTTTCACTTTTACGTTAACATCACTTCTGCTAAACTGCCAGCAGCATGCGTGGTTTAAAAGTGTGTGCACCTTTTAAAAAGTCTTGGATTATATTTTACTGCGATACTTTGTTTGATGCAAAGTTTGTTGCTCTCAAGCCATACTTCTATATAAGTGGAATGACAATTGTAGATAATGCCTCATCTCCTTTTTTATCTTAAAAAGGAGAGATCAATAACCCTGTTTTTCCTTGTCATTTAATTGATGTTGTGCTTTTTTTTTTCATTCCAAACAAGGTTTCTTCAAATTCATCAGCATTTGCATATAAGTCACAAACTGAATTTTGCACCATCGCTCTATAAACGTCTCTCACACGCGTATAACCTTAAGCAAGCAGAACCTCATTTTGTTTACTCAGAGTCTATTGCTCACCTGATCAGTGTCTAATTCTGTTTTATGTTATTACGTTTTCAAATGACAATGATGAAAGCGCTCCTGCTTTCGATATTATTACACATTGCAAGTAGCCCATCTGGTTGAAGTATTGCAGTACACAGTATGATAGTCTATTTGATTTACAGTAGAGACACTAAAGGGTTCTCAATCCTCATCCTTCTTGACATGTTCTCATCTGCATTTAGCGGCAGGTGTAAATTGGATCATTCACGCACCAGGGAGCGGGGGATTAACTACCAAACAATACCAATTCCCTAAACCGGAGGGGGCTAATCCACAAACTTCTGCTGGCAACGTAGCGCTGTTATTGAGCATGTGGTGGCCGCCACCGAATGGCGTGGCACCAGGAAGCCATGAATCCAAGCCAATTTCACCCCCTTCATCCCCTCTATTTGCGACATGGATTGGTCACCATTAGAGTTGTGTGTGGGGGGGGGGAACATCTTATTTGCATAATCTCATCATAAATACCAAGAATTCATTTAATCATCTTCTCTGTTCTGAGGCTCTGGGCTAAGGAGTGTTGATATGATAAGACAGTGAGTTATTAAGGGAAGAGAGAGAGGGAGAGTGAAGGGATCACAGAGTGAGCTTGTCCTGATTTGAGCTGCCGCTTGGGGCCAAATGAAAATTAATTAATTTCTGTGAAGAATCAATTTCTAAGAATGACAGTGTCAGATACTGCGTGTGCGTGCCCGGTTGTGTATATGTCAAACACTTTGTGTGTGTCAGCCGTAGCGAGAGATCACAGCCCAAGATAACACGACAAAGTTTGTGTGTTGTTTTTTTTTCCGATGAGGATTACTCGAGTCCATTATCTCCGCCATCAGCGCTCTTATCATGCGTTAAAATTATGATTAGCAACAGAGCAAGAAATTAAATGTGGCAAGTCGAAAAAGTTAACCGGCTTCACTCAGTTGGAGATCACATATCATCGGCTATTACGGGATTAATTTGCCATCATAAGTAACACTCTATTTGTAATGTACTGTACTAGAATGGACCTGGCACCTTGGATTTCATGACCAAAACCTTGACTGGATTGACATTGAGCACACAAAATGACATTAGCTCACTTGATATACAGGACAAACTAATCTGCCACTTGTTGCAATGGAACAGCAGAATAAGAACTTTTAAATGAATAACAAGTGAAACTGATTTCAATGAAGGAGTGAGTAAACTGAAACAAATATTTCTTTAGACAACTAAAACATGACAAGACTGCTACAAACTTATCAACATCTTTGATTTTTGGACATTCGGGTTTCAATCAATAACATTGATTAGAATACAAGGTCAGTGCAAATCTAAAAACAGCGGGACAAACACGAAAATCTAAATTTACAGAGACTCCTTGAAAAGTGATTTGAAGGGACAATATTCAAACCAGAAATACTGTACGGTCGAAATTGTAATCTTATTTCACAGTGGCTTGTGAAACTAGAGTTTTCTCAAAAGATTGTGAGATGTGTTTTGTCACTAATAAAGAGGCAAGTGTGAAAATAAATAAATGTGAACAAGTGTGTGGTTTTGGCATGGACGTGGGGGGATTGGCGTGTCCCCACCAATTTTGTGTGATCAGTTCATACAAATGCGTTATGTCCCCACCAATATCAAGCAATCCTTGTCTGCCCCCTATCAATCATATGTGATCACTTTAAAAAAAGTGCTATGGGCACACCAATGCCAAGATCAAACCTACTCCCTTGAATGTGATTTTTAAAAAAAGGAGATTAAAAGTTAGAATAAAATCAGTAAAAATAGGCAAAAAAGGGCTAAAATTATTGTTGGGAATTTAATTTTGGGCCAATAATCTCCTATCGGTTACTTGGTTTTCAATAATTTTCACATATGAATGTGTACATTTTCAATGAATAAGGGGGTAATGTTAAAATGTGAATGGGCGAGTGAATATGGTAATCCCTGGCTATAACGCGGTTTACAGTTCATCGTTTTGCTACTTCACAACTTTGCAATTTGCATTATGCATGTTCTGCAATCATATTGGCTAAACAGTCCCCCGGCTTATTATTATTTTACGGTACCGTAGTTATTTGTAAAAAAAAAAAAAAAAGACAGAAAGTAAAACATTTAAAGAGGAATGTTATTTGTTAAATACATGCTTGAGTCTGTGTAATGGGTTTGTTTTTTGGTTTCAGTGTATAATAGAGCAGTGGTGTGCAACCCTTTCAGTACCTTGGACCCGTGTAATGTCTGACTTATTTCTCGTGGCTCAGCCCAATACTAACTTTTGTCATAATAACGATAATAATAATAATAAGCCTAAATCTGCTGTGTGATCACTAGACCAAGAGGGATGTACATGACATAAGAAAACACATTTGATTTTATCTCATAATTATCTTTTTTTTTTTACTCGCTGTATCATGTTGTACAATGTTGTTTTGGTGAACTCTTTCCCATGATACTACATAACTATGTTGTACAACATGGCACAGAGAGAAAAAATAGTTTGACGAGGAGATACATCTACTGCCTATTCCAATTTCATCTACAATCCAAGAGGTTTAGTGGTTAGGGTTGGGCACTCTGATTGCTGCGAACAGGCTGGATTGCTGTTGCATTCAATGCTGGACAATTATGATCAGCGATACTTATTGACTGATCATCAGTGCTCAAATATTTAAATCATACTAGAGTAAAACCTTTTGAGTTTTATTTTGGGTAAATAATAAATGTGTGTAAATACGAGCAAATATAGTAGAGACAAAAAATACGTTTTGTTTTTTTTGGGGGTCATTTGTCATTCATATTTTGCTCATTCACATTCGGTAAGATGTACTTTTTTAAGTACTTCTACATCCTTTTCATTCTTTTCAGTTTTTTTTCCCCATGCAATTTAGTTTTATTTCAATACTTTTTACACGCTTTCAATTTTTTTGTCGATTTTCAGTTAATTTTTGTCATTAAATTTCGTTGTTTTGGTCATTTGTCGATCATACTTTGCTCTTTTACATTCAGTAAGATGCACTTTTTTAAGTACTTCTACATACTTTCCATGCTTTTCAGGTTTTTTTCAAGCAATTCAGTTTTATTTCAATACTTTTTCTACACTTTTGATTTTTTTTTTGTCGTTTTTCGGTAGATTTTTGTCCAGTTTCCTTTTTTCGGGTTGTTTTTTGGTCATATGTCAATCATACTTTTCCCATTTAAATAAAGTGAAATGTACTTTTTTTAAGTACTTCTACATACTTGTTAATGTTTTAATGTTTTTTCACACTAGTTATGTTTCAATACTTTTTCCAAACATTTCAATTATTTTGTCGTTTTTCAGTTGATTTTTGTCACAAAGTTTTGTTTTTTTTGGCGTTGTTTTTTTTTTTAAATCATATTTCGCTCATTTACAAACAGCAAGATGAACTTTCTGAAGTACTTCTAACTACTTTTTCATGCTTTTCAGTTTATTTCACACAATTTAGTTCTGTTTCAGTACTTTTTCCACACTTTTCGCTAGCTTTTGTACTTTTTCAATACTTTTGGGTACATTTTCGGTTATGTCATACTTTTGGTACATTCTTTAAATGTGTACATCATTTGGAACTTTCTGTTTTTTGGGTCATTTTGGGGGGCTTTTCAGGTCGTTTTTGTTCACTTTTTGTTGATTTTCATTTTAATCTTTTTGTTGTTGTTTGTCAAAGCCTGCATCAACCAGGTGGCAGAGATGGGAAGCTGTGTCGTTGCAGTTATGGACTTTCTGGAAAAATTTCAACATATTACACATTTTTTTTCTTTTATTGATGTTCATTATGTTTTGTGCACTGTCACCCAATGCTAAAGCTATTGCACCCCAGTCATCCTGGGAGTGGATTACCACTTGTGAGGCCCCTTCTCAAGATTTCTTATTTTTGTTTTTTTTTGCCCGCATGTTGGTTTAAGATCAGAGATGGTGTAGTTGTAACCCGTGCAGTCCTTTGAGACATCTTGTGATTAAGGGCTATACAAATAAATGTGACTTGACTTGTTTTAAATTTAGTTGGTCTGTTTTAGTTTTTATCAGTGCTTTTTCTGTGGGTTACGAGCAGAAATGAGTAGGTAAGACAATGTTGAGAACAGTTCATGTTTCGAAAGTTCTAAAGGTGTTTTGTGTTTTTTAAAAATATATAATTTGAGGACGTTGTAATGTTTTTACGAGTGCTTTTTTGTGAAAACCCTCACCTAGCCTTACCTAGTTACTGTTTCAAGTGGCCCCGAAGTAAATGGAGTTAAAGACCACGGGTCGAAATCCACTCATAAACCACCGATGTCAACTCCAGACTTATGACGCCACGGAGTTTAGTAAAAACCTCACCTCGCATTGGTACAGTCGCTGTAGAGTGTCTCAAAGTCCTGCCTGGAGATGAGTTTACATCGGTTGACGCCGGGTTGGATGGCCCCAAGTCCGCGCAGCACTCGAACCTGCTCCACATTACACACCACCGGCGTGATGTCCAGCCGCTTCAGTTTGGTGTACACGGTATGGAGGCCGCCGACCAGGTGCTTGAGGAAGACGTCAAAAGCTTGCGGGAGGCAAATGAGCTCCGTGTCTTTGACGGTAAACGACGCCAGTTTGGCTCCCTTCACCTCCACCAGTCGACATTCGTTATTCTGCGGCGTGCTCTCCACGGGGGACGGCGTAGCGTACACCGGCTTATTCCCGCCGCCGGAAACTACCGGGATGACGCCGACTCCCCCGCTCTTTAGTTGTGTGCCGTTCGGGAGTAGGAGGTCCGCGCGGAAATGGTGCAGCAGCGACGGGCGCGCCGCCGGAGGAGCCGGGGAGGAAGTGGCGGAGGTTGCTGCAGGTGGCGGTGAGTGAGTGGCCGGGGACACGGAACTCACCGGCGCGTGGTGACCGAGCGGAGCCACGGGGAGATGATTCGGAGCGGCGGGAGTTGCCATGTTCCTCGCGCGCGATTTAGCAACCCAAAGCCGAAAGAGATTCGAAAAGTAAACTTTAGAAGTCGAAACAAAGTAACTTTGCGCTAGATGCTTCGCGTGAGGGAACGAATCGAGGAGGAGAGGATGAAAGGCAAGAAGAGTGGAGATTTGAGGGCGAAAAGAGATCACATAGTTGATTGAGAATGGAAGCTTGTCTCACAGAAGGAGATGCTCCTGTCACATTATCATAAAGAGGAGGAGTCTGGACATATTCTCACACACACACAAACATGCACGGAGAAAGAAAGAGAGAGAGGGCGAGAGATTAGCCTACATAAACTTCTTATAAGCCTATTTACTGTATGAAAGCCTAATATTACACATTTTTTCACATGAACTGACTATGAGTCTACTGGAGTATCTAACGCTTTCCTTTGGAGATAACTAATCTTGCTCTCACATTTTGGTAATTACGTTTTCTTTGAAAAATGGATCCAAGTTTTTCTGTTTGAAGCATTAACAGTCACTATCCTGATTGTGTTTGAAAACAAGTAGTACTTTTTACACCTGAGATTACGTTTTGACAGACTGAATAAACGAATGAATGAATGAATGAATGAGTGAAACTTCTATTTCGAACATGACAAAATAAAAAACAAAACAAAAATCGAAAACAAACCGCAAACAATGTTAATTTACATGTTCGAAAGGGAGTAGGAAGAAGCTTATGCTTATTAAGTCCGACCCCCAGACTTCCTTAACTGTCATTATTACTGATGTGATTCACCTGTGCCCGCTCCTGCCTCGGTCTATAATTGGCTCTCTGTCCCTATTTAAACCCACTCCTATCTGTCCCCTTTTGTCAGTCAGTCTGCGAACCTCAGCAAGCCTTTTTCAACCCTGACTCCTACCTGTTTTTTGTTCCTGTCAGTCCCCCGGCTTTGAACCGCTTTTGATCCTGGCCACGTATACTTTCTTTTCCTGGCTACGACTCGCTTCCAACCTCGACCACATTTTTGCTCTCCTGTCCAGACTATTGACCTGTGTTCCGTTCCCGACACCGCCATCGGTCGCCACGGAAGAGCCACTTCCGCATTCAGAGCGACCTGCTTCCAGCACCTAGCGAACGCCGGATCGTGGGTGCGCAGCCCTTCCTCTTTCCTTTAATAAAACTTGTGAGAAACGTAACGCAGTTGGGTCCTGTGTCCGTTCTGGTCCTAACATTAACAATTATATCCCACATCTAGACTCCCTGTGTATTCACATGTAAAAATAATTATAAATATACTTATTTACATTGGCTCTGTGGATACACAGTCCCTTCATTATCATCATAATCACCATCACTACTTCCATCACTTTTTTTTGTCTCCATACGTTTTCAGCATATTATATAATTCGAATACTGTATCTAGTATGATAGCAATAGTTCCCTTGGGTGTTCATGGTGTAACTGACTGCTTTGTGGTGTGTGTTGTCTGTCATACAAGTATCTTTGGACCTGCTACCTTAGGGGTAAGCCCCCAGGCAGCGGGACCACCATTCTTGAGTGTCCTGATCTGTGCATTAAAAAGACGGGACGGGAGCTCGAGCCAGATGCCTCCAGTATCAAGCTCCCACTTGTCTACCCTAACTATGATATTTGCGAGAAGGGTTATCATTTGGTCAAACACTGTTGTATAATTCTACGTGAATGCCCTGTTGACTTTCAAAGTGAAACCCTTTAATCTGTATTCAACTCTGCAAAAATGTGAAATTCTAAATCAGGGGTGTCAAACTTATTTAGCTCAGAGGCCACATGGTAGAAAAACCACTGTCACACACTCGTAAATTAATGGGATAAAAAGTGTGCCTTAGCTGTAGCCTGTAGGGCTGAGGATCCTTAGAAGATTCACAATTAAACTGCAATTATTATTCGGGGTCGTAAAATTTGATTATACTGTCATACATCCATTATCTGCACCGCTTATCCTCACTAGGGTCGTGGGGGAGCTGGAGCCTATCCCAGCCAACTTCTGGCACTGGGCAGGGGGACACCCTGGACTGGTTGCCAGAGAATCGCAAGGCATTACACTGTCATACTGATAATTATTTGTAACAGTGCGCAGATGAAAACTGCAGTTGTATGGTCATGTCACAAGATCATCAGGACTGACCAAGATTATTCTCTAGGGCACAGTCCAAAGGGGCAGGAGGAGAGGAAGATAAAAAAAAGAACTGGGCTGACAACATCAAGGAATGAACGGGTGCCAACTTTGACATGACCCAAAAGAAGGCCAGGAACCGTCAACAGAGGAGAAAGCTGTCGAGGGTTGGTCTTCAGTGTTGCCCCGACGATCCAGGCGGCTTAAGGGATCCATGAACCGTAAGTGTTTATCAACCGTGCATTGGTTTTTAAAAAATAAAATAATTTCTACAACAATTAATGTAACCCAAGGAAACTCAGGCAAACTAGATCATGATAAAATTAACACACAATCAGAAATTTAAATGGTAATTATTTCAATTAAAATTATTTAAATGATTGAAATAATGATTGAAAGTCTTTTTCAGATTTTTATTCATTTTTTATTCAAAATGTTTTTCAAAGTTTGGAACCTTTTCTGTTAGATTTCATTTTTATTATAGAAAGGAGCTAAAGGTTCTTAAACTTCTGAAAAGACACCCAGGTGCTATTCTTTATTTTCTAATGCAAGTGCTAACTGATAATTTCCAATCACTCAAATAAAAAAACATAGTTTTGTATAGAAACTATTGCGGTTCAGGGAGTGCAATTGTGCGTGTTTTCTATTTTAGATCAAATAACCTTAGGATAGGGGTTTCCTAAAACATTCTCTGGTTGATAAATAGTGGTCAACAAATAAGGCTACAATGGGTGGTTTGCTCTCCTAATGGCACCTGGCTTTGGCAACGTTCAGTGGACATATTTCAAATTGCAGGTTTGACGTGATGGCTCTATTTTCTCTTCCACTTCTCTCAGCATTGTCTCGAGGGTCGGATAAATCAGTTGGCGAGCCTTATCCAGCCAACGGTTCATATGTGTGACACCCATGTTCTATATTACCATTTCTAGGAAAGTACATACTTTTATCAGTGAGCTATCTTCATGAGTGGAATTGTATTTTTTGTCATTGATAACAACAAAGTGAACATTGTTTACAACGAGATTAGACATGGCACTTCAGGACAAAGAAGTAATACCAATTTAAAGGTAGGGTGCGTAGTTTGTGGTGTCCTAAAAAGTTTAACGTTAAATATTTTCTATATTACATGTGTTATGAATGCCTGAACTGAGTTTAGAGAGCACTTATGCTTTATTTTCCATTGCGATTCAGATTTAAATCATTGGCTCAGGAGGTAAAGCGCTCGTCTTGGGATCCAGAGGCCACAGGTTTGATTCCCGACTCCTCCGAGTTGTATGTTGAACTGTCCTTGGGCAAGACACGAATCCCTAATGCCCCCGATGGCAGGGAGTTGCCTTGCATGGCTGACACTGCTATCGGTTAGTGCGTAAAAGGGAAAAGTGTGAAGCACATTCTAAAGCGCTTTGGGAGGTCTTCAGTGAGTTGAAAAGAGCTATATAAATGCATACCATTTTATCTTTTATCTGAGACACCGTATGTCTGAATTCTCTCCACCCTAACTTAAAAGAAGGACACCAGAAGCTTCTGTTCAAGGTTGTTCTCCCTGAGCACACTCACTCCACGAGGATCTTCGGGATAATTGTGTTAAACGCCTCTTTAGAACAGGCCTTGGGACTATTTACTATGTTTGGACCTTGGCGGTGATCCGAGCTATGTGTTAGTGAATCGTTATGGTCTTCCAATCTTATATTACAGGTTAATTGTCTTTTATAATCTTGTGAAAGATTAAGTATTTTGCCTGTTTTGTGTCACTGCCAGCATAGTGGAAGACTGGTTAGTGCATCCACCTCACAGTTTCGAGGTAATTCCAACTACCTGCATTCCTGTGCGGAGTTTGCGGTTTACCCTTGTGCCTGCGTGAGTTTTCTCCAGCTACCCTGGTGTCCTCCCACATACCAGAAAACATGCATGGCAGGTCTATTGTTACAATTGTCCCTAGGAATGAGTTTGGAGATGAATGATTGTCCCTGCGTGCCCCTGACTGGCTGATATCCAAGTCCAAAGTCAGTTGGGCTGGGCTGCAGCACCCCTGCAACCCAGTAATAATGACTGTCAATTATGAACCAATTCAAGTATACCATTTATTAAAGCTTTTTATTTATCTTAGCAAAATGATGTGAACCAGAAATTTAGATGTCAGCTAAATTGTTCTTTACCTAAGTTACATTTTTTATTATTCCATGTTCTAAATGTGAGGACCACCTCTCATCTTGCGTAATGTGTCCGAGATACCCTACAAAGTTTGTACAAAGAAGGATATCTGAAGGTGCAACGTGATGCATCTGGGATCCAAGAATGCAAAATATGGGATTTCCACCTCCGACTCAACACTTCTATCTTTATTAAAAATTTCCTAATGAAAATATTCTGTTAAAAAAAAAAGAAAATTCACCATTTTGAATTGTTTCAATTTAATATTCATGCTGGTATAGATTTAAAAACAGAATTTCAAACAAACGGGCCCTACAGTATATCATATGAGCCATTGCTAATATATTGATATATTTCATTAATCGTGTTCCCCATTTAATGTTTAAACCAATAAAACGCCGTCTGGCTAAAGGTGTCATGCAAAGACATCGAAAGCTCAAAATCAGTCAGCAATAACCTTGTCTTGACAAATTGACCCTTTTACCTGTTCTTGTGCGCGCCCACACACTCGCACACACACGACATGCTGTCATTTACATATGGAGCTTGCAGTCCTTTCAAAGTGGCTTTCACGGAACATTGTGCCGATAATGATCTCAGCGGCGAGGGAGTGCCACGGATCTCCAGAGACCATCTCGCAATACGAAAACTGGGAGGGGACAAAGGGGATAAAATTCAACTGTACTCCCAACTCAAATGACTCTACCGTTCTTTTTTTTTCTCCCTCCCACTCTGACAAGACTCCCACCCCACCGCACCTAACCCTCTCCAATAAGCCCTCTTGTGTTTTTTAATTGGCAGAAATTAATCTTTAGGATGTAGATGGTAGATTTACATTCATTAAAAGTCAAGAGAGGAAGCCAGGCTTGATGCTAATCAAATCTGCTTAATTATGCTTAACATGAGTATCTCCAGAGGGAAGAGGGGTGCGGGGGGAGATAGCGAACTCCAAGTTTTTACTTTTTGCCTTTGATAACTCCTGCTGAGTATGGCCTTTTCTTTGCCAAATAGAAATGTCACGACTCTCACGCTCTCCATCTGCAGGAGATAGCTCGCGCAGCCGTCGGCGCTGATTAGCGAAGCCCACCTTAAACGTGCCGTTTAACCTCCTGCCACATTAGTGAATTATCTCATCTATAGGTCAATCGTCAATCTTACCCATCAAATTATTGTGTGTTCACCTTTAAAGCTTTTAGTGCATTTTTTTCCATCTATGCAGTCAGGATGCGTGGGGTGGGGAAATGGCTGTGCCTGACAACAGGAAGGTCACGGGTTCATTTTCACAGCAGCTATTGTTGTTAGGATCTCCTGAAATCAAACAATGCCCTGATTATCAGAAAGAAATATCTACTTGTCAAGACCTTTAAGGCTTTAGTCTATGTCTGTCAGGTGGTTATAAAACTTTTCACAGCAAAAGCCACTTGAACACAGAGTTATGCCATTATGACTAACATTAAAGAATATAATAGGTTCGTCGTTCCTGAAAATGTCAATTTGATGTGATAGCTTGTACTGTAAACATTATAAAAATGAGACTCATTTGTGTTTTATTTACTTTTTTAAATTATTTGTTGATAAGCAGAAGTAAATGGAAGGAGACCAAGAGGAAGGCCATGATTCACGTGGATGGATGGTGTTATGAGTTCACTGCAGGAAAGAGGTCTAAATATAGTGGAAGCTAGAGCTCTTTTTGGTGATAGAAATGAGTGGATAGGTGTTCTGAAAGGATAGTGGGATGTTTGGACGTGTTCTAAGGGATGGGCAGGGCACCCGTATGATGCGGCAGGGGTAAACCAGTCAAAGCTGTCGGGCCCTGCTGTTAAACAGAAGAGTGTCTTGTGTCACCCAGACCCGAGTGACATATTCGCTGTCTTGTGTCCCGTTTCATCTGGAGGGACGAAAGAGTGACCAACTTGGGTGCCGAGGTGCTTAACTTGTCCTTTTTTTCTTTTCTTTGTTTTTGTATGTGTTTGTCTTGTTGTCGGTCACCTCTCTTGAGGGATATGACCAGGGTAGATAGATAGGTAGATAGTTGATAAGTTAAAAGTTTAGTAGTCACTAGAAATAAGGACAGAAGAATGATTTTTGAGCTTGCAAAGAGAACAGGAAAGGACTGTAAAAAAACCCTTATAATGCAAAAATTTCAAACTGTTCTAAAGGTCCTCCATGGGCTCCTTCTTTTTATAAATCTTATAGGTTACTAAAAAACAAAGTGGCGTCAATATATTATTTTAATTTACTTTTTACTATTTGATAATAATAATAATAATAATAATTTCCTTTGTATTGTCATTCTTTGTAACAATGTTCACAGAACGAAATGTCGATACACCTGACCCGTTGTAGCGAGCCGATGCAGCCGCAGCCAACAGAGGGCGCCGCCATTTTACCAATGTTATAAGTCTTAGGTATGACTCGGCCGAGGCGCGAACCAGCGACCTCCCAGTCTCTGTATTAGTTTAAAAGTTTAAAGCTTAGTAGACATTCACAATAAGGAGAAAGGATATCAATAGAACTGAACCCAGCCGACAATGACCTGGCTGCAACTGAGCGTCGGGGCAACCGTTCACCCTGCCCCCTAAAGCCCCCGCGCTCCCGGTCCTCTGGGCAAAGAGGTGGGTGGCTGTGTGGGGTCAAACCGAAACATTCTGTGTTGGTGGAGCGTCACGCCGCCTCGACCCCACGATGGAGCTCTGCACCCAACTGATGTCGTTATCCCCGCCGCAACGTGTTACGGGTGTCAGTTTGGCGACCCTGTGACAGAGGTCCGCGCCCGATTGTTGCCATTAACCCGCCACGCCGCCGCTGCAAAGGGTTCGGGTGTCAGCTAGCAGAGCCCTCCAACTCATTGCCTGGTACAGTCAGAAGCCAGTTATACTTTAAACCACAATGGGTTCAACCTACACATTTCCATCCCAAACTGCAGGCTAGAGAAGTAAAGCTCCAACGTAATGCTGCATTCTCGAAAACGAGTAAATCTGGATATTCCAACTGATACATTGCATTCATCGGTCAGAAATCGATAGTAAAAAAATTGTTACGACACACCATTACATACTTATGTC
The DNA here is from genome assembly GCF_059441175.1 of Urocampus carinirostris. NCBI lineage: Eukaryota > Metazoa > Chordata > Actinopteri > Syngnathiformes > Syngnathidae > Urocampus > Urocampus carinirostris. The sequence continues at coordinate 14,931,517 of NC_142361.1, forward strand.
AGTCTACTTGTTATACAGTTATTAGTTCTTTTGTGCAGATAAGATGGGTAAATTAAAACATTTGAGAATTATATTTCAGACATTTTAAAATGCCTTAATTTGCAGTTATCAATTTTAAGACTTTTTCAAGTTTTACAGGCCTTGTGTTTACAACATGGTTGACCCCTTTTCAATGTTTCTTCATTTTCCTCATCTTGAGGTTTCAGATCAGATCAGAGGGTGTTATAATTGGTCTGTGCAGCCCTTTGAAACTTTCTGTGATTAAAGGCTATACAAATACATGTGACCTGACCTGGATGACGATTTACTGATTGTTGTGAGGATAGATTTATTTACGCTTATAAAGTGCAACCAAGTCGAGCTTTCTAGAACATGATTTGACTTTTAACACTTAGTTCCTCTATCAAACACGTACACTTGACGCTGTTCCTTCATCCAAAGTCCTGGCCCTCTCCACCTGTCTCTTTTGGCTGTGGTGGTGAAACACGAGGAGAAAAATGTGTAGGTGGCTAGATCAGCCGATGAAGTGTAAATACCACTCAATCTGTTCTCATTAGAGGGCTAAAACCATACGAATGGCTTTGCCTCTATTAAAAAAGCCCCAGGGTCTTCTTGGATAAATGTGTGTGTGTGTGTGTTAAAGTGTGAGAGCAAAGGAGGGGGAGACAGAATGATGCTTTGGCATTTGTGTCTGCAGAGGGGATGTGAAATGCCACCACCATCAACGCCGCCTAATTCTCTGATACACACTTTTAATCCGAACAGACAATCCGTCCCAGCAGCCACTGTTATGATTCAAATCAACTCAGAGTGAAGGATGTGCTCGTGTGCACGCACGCTCTTTTGAATGAGAGACGATGTCATTGTGTTTTGATATGTGATTAGATGTCTCGGTATGTGTGTGTATGTGAGCGCATGTGACCAAGATATCACACACATCCATTGCGCGCTGCCCTATGATAATGTGGATTGATTATGGATATGATAATGAGAGGCCGGCACGGCGTCGCGACCTTCACAAGGTCTAATTGAAACAAGCGTTGTTCCTCTGAAGCACTTATCAAGTCACACAGCACATCATTAATCACGAAGAATACTAGCTGTCACTGTAACACGCACGCACTCACGCACGCTCGCACACATGCTAGCCTCTCACATATTCCCAGTTTTTCTGTTTTCCCAACACACGCATTCTTCGCCTTGTCCACTTTCTTTTTTACACACACACACGCGCGTACAATGCGAGCTGTCAGTACAATGTGCCTGCTCTTGTCTTCTTTAAAGTGAAGTGGACAGCTCGTCCACCCCCGTCTTTATTTTCTGCCTGCAAACTTCATGAAAAAAAGTAGTGTACAGTAGCATTTAAAAGAAAAACAACATACGTACAGTTCGATCATTTGTATTTGGACAATGGTGGAGCTTTTACAGTTGTCATTTCATTCGCGTTTGCCTTCATGTGCCTAGACAATAGAGTCGAAAATAAGAAATGCTGCCCCTCGTAAGTTTCTGATGTGGACGCACGAATCAAGTATATTCAAAGGTTGGATGCGTCGTTGGAGGTGTCCCAAATAAGTTGAAAGTAATATATTTTTTCTATTAAGTATGTATTAAGAATGCCCAACTGAGTTCAAAGAGACCTTATGCTTTATTTTTCACTGCGTCTATCTGCTTTCGTCTTACTTTTATCAGAGCTGTTCAGGAAAGAAAATATTAGGTTTGAGGAATGGGGCTTGGAGGAGTGCTTTAATTTTTTATTTGTCAGTGTTGCATGAAAATGATGAAAGTAAAAAAAAGGCCTACATCTATTAGAGTCCAAATGCCAATCCAAACCCTAAAATAGATCAGATAAAAGTTTATTTGAGCAGGTTTAAGAAATGCACGTACTTGTACATGCGTCATGAACAAGCTGACCGAGGCTGCGGTCTTGACTTAAGCCGAGGAGATGGCGGCAGAGAGTAACAACGCTCCATATTCCGTACAGCTTCGTTAAAGAGAGTGCTCAGAAAGAACAACCACACCAACATGAACCAGAAGCTGCAGATGTCCTTCTATAAATCCACAGTGGAGAGCATTCTGGCATATGGTGTGGTATACTGTGAGCACGGCAGCAGACAGAAAAAATGTCCCCAAAACAGCCCAGTAAATCATTGGCTGCTCCCTACCCACTCTGTGGGATTTGCTGGCAACAGAGCCAACCACACTATAAAGGACTCCTCTCACCCTGACCACCACCTATTTGACCTGTTGCCCTCTAGTAGGCCCTACAGGTCCCTAAAACAATGATTAACAATTTCAAAGACAGTTTCTTCACCAGGGTCATCACCACCCTGGACAAGAGCCCAATATTAATATATATATATATATATATATATATATATATATATATATATATATTGTATATAAAAATGTGTGTTGTATAAAAGAAAAAAAAATAGTCATTTTATTTCTTGACTTTTTTAGGCATTTTAGTTGCTGCTTATTTTTGCATTATCTTTTGATGATTTGTTAAGATCCAGGGCAGCACGGCAGCACGTTGGTTAGTGCGTGTGCGGCACAGTTCTGAGGTCATGGGATCAAACCTTCCTGTGTGAAGTTTTCATGTTCTCCCTGTGCTTGTGTGGGTTTCCTCCCACATTCCAAAAACATGCATGTCAGGTTATTGTCCGGTCCAAATTGTCCCTAGGTGTGAATGAACGAGTGAGATGTCTGTCTATGTGTGCCCTGCGACTGGCTGACAACCAGTTCAGGGTGTCCCCTGCCCACTGCCCAAAGATAGCTGGGATAGGCTCCAGCATCCCCGTGAGCCTATTGAGGATAAGCGGTGCAGATAATGGATGTATGGATGTTAACATGAACTGTTTTTTCATTGCACTATAATTAAGGTGCACTTGCAATTTAGGCTTATCTCCAAGCATTGCCTTTGTCAACATTTTGGCCTATTTTGACATTCTTTTCATCTGATTCCGTTTAAGTCTCTATAAAGTTTTTATCCTTGAGTGACATTTCTAATCTAGTAGTAAAAATGTTTGCTATGTTGTTATCAATGACGAGACAGTTAAATTCCAATTCTAATACTCCAGGCTGAAGTACATGCTTGGCACACCCCACTGATGAGAGTTAAAGAGCCTGCCTGCTAAAAGATGTTCAAACAACAGTCTGAAAGTGCACACTTGTTGGCTACTGATCCTCGAAGAATAGAAGGCCACAACATGTCTTGGACGTGCACACTCTCCAAAGAGATCCTGCACTCAGGGCAATGCATATATGAGACTGCTGAAATGCCAGTCGGAACCTGCATACCTGTACTTGCTTTTGAAATAAGCGCAAGCTCAGAAAAGCTTTCCTTTCCTTCTTCACAAAGTACATGTTGCAGCCAAATGTGTACCTTTCCGTCACATTATTAGTTGTATTCAGAATCTGCCACACTTATGTATGAAGGCCATATTGTAAAAACTTTGTCAATGTCCAATAACTTCATTTGCGAGAATGTTCAACAATCCAACAAACCAGAGCAGCTGTTCACTTTGAAGCCGAACCGAAATTGAATTAGGCCGTGTTGTTTTACTAGCCGCTTTTATTAGAAGACAATTTTACTACCAAATGTGATTCCACCGGCTGATTACGGTGACATATGGTGCCTACCTGTTAAACACAAAGCGCTCAATGCCATCTCAACGCCTCAGTGAGCCCCCCTCGAATAAACTAACAAGCCCAATATCATACTCGTCATTATGTAGTCCAACACTCCAAATTGCAATCTGATAAAATGCTGCTTTCATTATCATTGCTCAGGCGAACACAAGAGAAGGGGTGCAGCCAAGGTTGCTAATTGTTATTCAATTAAGCGATTGTTAATGAAACCAATTAATAGTTTAAAACAAGCAGGCAAATCTATGATTACTAAGGTTCTGAGCAGAAGACAGCTAATTACAACTGTAAATCAATCATTTCAGAATTAATCGGCTTGGAAAAGATCCAAAAACAACAAAGTCACCAAAAGACTTTGGAAGTTGTTTTATTTTTTTTCAGTAGATTTTGATTGCCACGCTATTATCCCGTCTAATGGCTGCTAACGATCCCTAAAAGAGTTTATGATCCAATTTCCCGACCGTGAATTTAATTGGGAGCTAAATAGTTTAATATTAAACGTTTAGAAGTGTGTCCTGTATTTAATCAAGGGTGGTATATCGGCGCAGGCTGGAACAAGGTCACACAACTCCTCTGAGGCCGAACACAAGGCAAAAGGATTAAGCATTGAGGGTTGCAGATATGTGAATAAATCAATTATTGAAGTCCCCTTGAAGTCAAGCATGTGTTTGCCTTTTGATGCATCTTAGCCGGTGTTAAATGAAAGATACCAATGTGCACCAGCACTTACAATTATTCAATCGATCTAAATATAATAAATTACTTTATAAATCCTGATTTGTGTGTGTCTTAATGTGACTTATAAGCTCCAAAATGGCTAAACCGCTTTTCGTAAAAATTTCCAGTTTGAATTTAGACCTCAGCAAGTGTCTTTAGCTATGTTGGGGTCAAGGCACCACCAATAAATACCAACAAAAACAATAACATCTGTGCCTTTATGGGGTCTAAAGCCCTTTGGCGGCCAAATTGGGTACTGCAGCTCCCGACCACCAACCACTTCAAGCACCCAAATCCAATCTTCTATCAGAACCAACACCTTGATTAATGAAATTGTTTCTCATGCCCTCGTTTTAACAAACCACCTGCAACGTTGGGCTGTTTGGCTTGTAAATATTAAAATGTCACTGTTACTTCAACGCTGTAATATTCTTTTTTAATCCTGCATCACTCTGTATATCAGGAACTCAAGTAAAATTGAAAGCTCTCGTGTCAAAACCTTAAAGAAACAAACGAGTCTTAAAGGGAACAAATGTGGTTAGTAAAGTCCCTGTTAAATTTTAAAAAGTCTCTTTTTTTTTATTATCACGGGGCTTTGGTCCTGAGGGCAAGCAGCAACTCCACTTCCTAAGAGTGCTCAAGAAGAACAACCTGGAACATAAACCGCTGGTGTCCTTACACAAATCCCCAGTGTAGAGCATCCTTGCATATGGTGTCACGGTGTGGTATGCTGGGAACATGGCAGCAGAAAGAAAAATCATACAGAGACTCATCAACACGGCCCAGAATATCTTTGGCTGCTTTCTGGCCAGTCTTAAGCATGTTGCTGGATTGCAATATCGCTGAAGAGCAGACATTACATAGGACTCCTCTCTCCCTGGCCACCACATTTTTGACCTGCTGTCCTCTGGTTTGTACTACAAATCCCTTAAACAAGGACTTTCAGGCTCAGAGACAGCTTCTTCCCGGGGGCCATCACCACCCTAAACAAACGGACATATCACGTACCTGAACTCTGCTTCCTGTGTCTCTGTGGGCTTCCTCTCTTTCTCCACCCTTTGTCTCCTTATATTTTTCGGTCACTCATTTACTGGTTCAATTATACTCCTCCCAGCAGCTATCACTTGTCCTGATTACCTTCCAAACGTGACTTTCGCTCTTTAGTATTTAAACACTCTCTCCCCTTGGCTCTGTGCTAGTTTGTTGCCTTCCTTATCATGTTCAAAGCCCTCTTGTTGCAGCCTCGATGTCATCCCAGTCTACAGAACCCTTGCCTGCCTTTACAGATCAGGAGAACTGCCCTCTGAATCCTTCTTTTTTCGCCTTTGCTGATCGAGTTTACCGAACAACCAACTCCTCGCCTGCATCACGGACAATTATTGACTTGTCCCTTGACTTCCCATGTCCTGAATAAAGACATTCGTTACTGCACTAGTCTGTGTTTCTGCACTGTGCTTCTGCACCAACCTGTGTCAGTTTGTGATAGGAGAACACTGTGAAAAATGTGTAGCTCGCCTTTGTATAGAAACATCGGTATTCATATCTTATTCATTAACCTATTTTGGAATTTTGTTGCTGCTAAAAGTTGTTACACTTTTGTTAAAATCTACTGTTTTTCACTGCACTATTGTTCAAATACACTTACAACTTAGGCCAGTCTCCAAGCACTTCCTTTTTCCTATAATTTGGACATTCCTTTTATCTTAACTTATTAAGCAATTTTCCCAACGTTTTTCAATGACAAAACCAATCTAATTCTAACTAAGCAAGGCATAGGTGAAGTCATATGATCTTGTTCAGTCCAAGATATTCTCTCTTAAGCCACTCAATGAGCAGAGATCTTATTCTGAAAAAGCAGTAGCGTGTGAAGCAGACAGCTGACAAGTGGGTGTCCCTACAGATCCCGATGTGAGGGTATGCAGATAACCTAGACGTTGATTTAAAAACAATCCTGCAAAATTTCCTCCGCCATACAATATACTATACACGTCGCCAGATGAAGGGTCCATTGGCACCAGATAATTTCCCTGTATTTGTTTTCAGGCTGATGCTTGTGCTTTCAGTCAAAAATGAGAAGACCTTCACGTTATTGGGTAGGGTTTAAAAAAAAAAAACGGTTCCTTTCACTTTTCATTTTTGAATGCCAATTAAAAAAGAAATGGGATAAACCACAAATAACCCTTTGTCTCAACACTATCAAACCCAAGAGCAAAGAATGCTAATGCAAATGTGCATCAAACACAAAGTAAGTCCAGCTCTTTAATTGATCATCTAATGAGCACCCAAACTGGACTATATCTCATCAGACATCACACAAAGGCTATATTTTTTGTAATTATTATAAACTGATGAGTGTACCACATTTTCTTTCATTTTCTCACTCAGAAGTTGAGCATAAACAATAGTTGTTTTTCCACCTTGACGGAACTGTCCATAATTTGGCTTTTTGCATACAAGGAACCACTAATCAGTCTAATTATTTCTTGTACCCTCCATTCCCCACACCAGGACCATTACGGCGCCGCAAGGGTCCTGCGCTTTTAAATGAGAATGCCCTTGTTTATTAAGAAAAAAATAATTATAAGGTACAGGCCACGGGTAATTATCAAACATACAAACATAAACACCTTTAGAAGTTTTGGATGTGAGGGCCTGCTTGAAGTTACTGCAGTCATGTGACCTGACCACTGCCCTACTTGAGCATTCCCCCTTTAGATGTTTATGCATATACGGCCGCTAATCTACCCAGTCAGGACTGTGGGATTTGGGAATATTTTTGTTTTACGCCAGATCAAAGTGTCTGGCGGGGATCAGGAGCAAGACATCAAACAAGGAGGACTCCCACGCCCACACTCACCAATCAAGAAACTGTTATGCTTTGTGGAAAAAAAGGATTCACTCTCCAAGCCTTTCTTCATACCCCTACCAGACTTTATGGAGAGCATAATTTGAGATGATCCCATGTATAGGCCTCACTCATATCCAAACAGGGGTAAGGAACTTGAGTGTTTATTTATATTGTAGCTGTACTGAGCAAGATTTGTTGAGATTTGATGAGTGTCACTCGAGTGGATTTCTTACCTGGCAAAATACAGTCTCAACTCTCCTCAATTTGTCAAAGAACGTGCTATCTTGTATTCAATGTTCGTACTCTTTTATCGAGGCCAAATTCAAGCACTTATGGATTTTCAAAGCCAAATTTCCAATTTCTTCAGTACCATTAAATAAGAAATCTGGTGTGAATCATGTATTTTGCAGATCCACAAATATATCTGTGATCTACATGTCCCCTTTTTAATCTTGTGTGTGCATTTTTTCAGACAAATCTATTCTTGTATAAAAGTGTTGGGTAAACATGACAAAAATATGTAGGGGACATTTTCAGTTGCAGTAAGTTCTTCCCTTTATAATTTACTTCTACTTAATTATTTTGCATGGCCTATAATGTCCATAATTGATACCTATTCCTTGCAGCAATACAAATTTCAGAGTTTCCTGTTTAGGTTAGCATGAACTGGTCCTCTTGGTGCAATCCGTAGGGGGTGAGAATGCTTCATAGGACAATGCCATACAAACCCATAACAGCTGCCGTTGATCACATGAGAAGAGAATAAAATTGTCTTTATTGTCGTTGATAAACGTTGTAAACATCGTATGTAAGACGAAAGGCAATGGAAAAGTGAAGTCAACAGAGAGCAGTGTCTGCGTCATTTTTAAGAACTTATTGAGAAACATGGAAACAATCTAAAGTATTTACAAGCACTTTACCCAAAATGCAAGCACGTTTTAATCCTTAAAAATACAACATTAAAACTCGAGCATTTTCAAAGATTTCAAGCACCCATACAAACCCTGTGTATTTTTTGTTTTGCTTTTCGACTGCAATTACAAATGGTTTCTCTTTGGTCAAGACGGATTGCTAAGGTTTTCTGATTAGCTAGGCAGGGGTCAGAAACATGCAGCTCCATAGCCGCATCAGTCTCAAGGAGGGCATATCAAATGCATGAGAGGGCGGGCAGGGTGTACAATTTTATCACATCATTGTCACTATTGGCCAATAATGTTCTTTGATTCCCATATTCTTTAGAGCAGGTCTGCTTTTTAACCAAGGAGATCTGATAAAAACAAAGGGCTTAGGGGAGGGCTTTTAGAAAATATCTGGAAATTGGCATTGCGAAGGTTTTTTTTGTAAAGTTCTCTTCTGTCCCCATTACTAGCTCAAAATTAATTGATGTCTTCTCTCCTTATTTGAAGTGTCTACTAAATCATAAACTTGTCACTGAGAATCTATAAACCTACACTATATGGCAGAATACATCCAGCTACTATTTTTTGCCATTTGTCACTGGGGTAAACACAGCAGGTGGCTCCGTTTTATGTTGAAGTACTCGATCTGAATAAGTGATATTCATTTTCCACACAGGTAACTACTTCTAATTTAATATTACCGTAGTACTTTTACAACCCCGCTTTATAGAAAGATGATTCCTCCTTTGAGGAGCATTGCATAGTGCGTGAGCAGATCCTCCCTTCAAAAAAGGAGCCGAATCGAGGATTCAAACTGCAGGCCTGTCAGTCAAAGCAGAAAATGCTTACGCCAACACCGAGGCGCTCACACGCTGCCTTCCTCAGAGGGGTGATATTGTCAGATGGCTTAAGGGTGGGAAGAATAGGGGTGGGGGAACCCTCATTTGTCGACATCTTAAAGCAGCAGAAGCAAATAAACTTGCCCTCATTGGAAGTTGAATCCCCCCCAACAAATGAGGCCGTAATACAAGCCCTCGCAGATGAGAGCTTGCATCAAGCCTGGATATTGGCCTGTGGAGGAAAGTTGTGTGCTTTCAGCATTTTTGGCCAAGATGAATAGAGCTATTGTGCAGACTGTGGACAAATGAATACAGTGTACTGTGCACTTGGGTACGTGATTTAAGGTTGATCACAGCACTTTAACACTTGATTGTTTGTTTAAATTAAGACATATTTCTGGTAGGTGCAGTATATGCTACCACAAAGTACAACAGATTATCATAGTTATGCAGTGTCTATACACCGATCGACATACCGACTTAAATTGAGAGTTGGGAAGCACCCACGACAGGAGAAAAAGCATGTCCTTTATTACACCATTCATATTTCTCTTAGAACACACCAGCCTGCAGAATATGAAGTCAACTGACTTAAAAAGCAGGTAAATGCTCAAATTCAGATAAATGAGCAATTTATGCAACTGATACCCAATGATACAGCTCTGGTATTGATTTGACTGTGATAGGAACTTACTTCATCTTTAGAACATAACTCTCAGAAAGTCATTTGAGTGCTCATAGTGCATCACTAGATTACTTTCCAGCTTGTCTCATACATTTAAAATTATTTCCTCCGAGTACTCCATAAAAATTCAAATGGCCTATATTAGGGGAAATGCTTTACTCTATACAAGGAACTGACCAAGAAGAGAATATTTTCATCTGCTGGTACATTTGAAATTTGTTACACGACTAGTATAAATGTTTCCACATTCAAAAAATTAAAAAAAGGCCAGTCATTTGCAATTAGGAAGTTTAGTGCATTGAAGACTGTGTATCAATTGGCAATTAACATTGAGAACATCACAACATTGAGATTTTAACAGGACAAAACTCCATTAAGTTAAAAAGGTATCGACGGGACCACATGAAAAATAAAAACGTTTGAATTACACTTTCGCCAAAGTACGACTTCTTAACAAATCTGCTAAATTTGAAATCGATCACTTGACATAAATTGTTCATATTGAACCAGATTTAAATAAATTGGAAGAACGTCACAGCACCATCAGGTGGCCTTCCTCTGTGCAGTTTTGATTAAACCTTTCATTCAGAATATGTTTGGAAAGTGTTTTTTGAAACGAACGACATGATGTTCCAAAGTAAAAGCAAAGAAATAGGCTAAGTGGAGGAGACACGTGTGGGGACTGACATCTTCAGTTCGTGCCGTTTTCGGGAGCCTGTAAAAAAAGAAAAATAATAAAGCCAGTGATAGATACATCACAACAAACACACTTGCATTCAACCAATGTCTAAAAGTGCATGCACTGGCCTTCCTCTGGCACAGTGACGTGCAGTCAGGGAAGGCAGGTGAGGCTGTGGCTCACCTGCCATAATGGGAATATAAAATTAAAAATCTACGAAACAGTTACCAGAATTTGTGTAAATCGCGCATCCCTATTTTTTTTTAAATTAAACCCGTATATTTTATTTCACCTTTTCTCAGCTCAAACTAAGCATTGTTGAATAAGTGCGGCCATGATAAAAATAATTTATTGACAACTTGAACTTAAAACACCACACCAAAACAACATTTAGAGTATCTATTTACTGTCCTCAAAGTCTCCTTCATCATCAGATACACCAAAGATTTTTTGCCTTCGTTGTGCTTTTTTTTGTTTTATTAATATTTTTCAGGACAAGTCTATTCTCCATTCTCTAAAATGAATCTCTGTTTTTTTGTGAATTTCAGCATCATCTGCATCTTTGAGCTTGAAAGAGGCATCATGTGTGGAAAGTTTCCTTTTCGGAACCAACCCAGGAGCGCCCTCATAAACCCATCGATATGCCTGACCCACCTATACAGGTGCAGTGATGTTGTGTGTAAAAACACATCGTACAGTATGGAATGGGAAAGAAAAGCTTGCCAATGGACCTCACCTAAGGTGGACGAATGGTGGGAGTCTTGAAGAAACATTTTTGGCTTTGTGTCAGTCAATATTTTAGCAGACACAAGTTAATAGGACCTTCTTTTAATAATATGTCGATACTGACTGATTATTTGCAGGACCAACTAGCAACACTAGCTACAAACCAAACCAAATGAAGGACTGACTAACTAGCAAGCCAGCTAATTGACTGCTTGACCAGCTGACTGAGAAATTGCCTTAATTACTGATGAACAACCAAACTGTCAAGATATTTTCCGACTAACTGGGTAAAAATTACTGAATGACAAGATACTACATTTCTGGCTAATAGAAGTATTGGTTGACTTAGCTAGCTAATTAAGTACCCAATAATCCAACTAAATCAGTGACTGATTCACAAACCTGCGACTGATTGGCAACCAGTTCAGTGTAAGCGTTGCAGATAAACGATGGATGGATGTATGGCTGGATCACTAACTTACCATTTAACGGGACCAGTATATCATTAAAAATATGGAGAAGTATTAGCGCTAAACAGCAATAACTAACTCACGTTACAGTGTGGGTGAGGGGAGGCGAGGAATGAAATAGGCACTCCGTCTCCGCACATCGAAATTATCGTATTTTTTTTGTTTAATAAAACGTCCACGATAGAGATTCAGATATTGTTGCTAAAAATAGACCTTAGGTGTCTTGTTAATTCGAGAGATGTGGTTGCATTCAATGTTTTCCATCCGTGGTCAACAATTTTTTTTGAGCATATACAGTAATATATTACCGCATGACTTCGTGTATAACGCTGACCCAAACTTTGAGCTCCTTTTAAGTAAAAAAATAAATAAAAGGGGAGTTATAAACACATAAATTAATAGATTCAAGTCGAGTCATTGTTATTTGTATACTCCTTAATAACAAGTCTTGAAGGGCTATACAGACTACTCTTAAAATACAATAACACAAGGAGGGAAAAAAGCAATGACAAAAAAGATGTTGCCATTTGGTCACTTAGTCTCTATAGCAGGAGTCCCCAAACTTTTTCCTGTGAGGGCCACATAACTTTTCCCTTCTCTGATGAGGGGCCGGGGTCAGTTTGTAACAGAAAAAGTGTGATGATTGCAGGAGTGCTTAAATGTAAAAATGTATTGTTTTCCAGAAAGCCACAATCAAATAACCCTTTCTGGATTCGTCACATAACAAAACTCAGAAAATAAATAACACTATTAATGAAATAAATAATAACCAAATAACCCTCTCTAGGCTCTTCACTGAAAAAAGCCAGGAAATAAATAACACTATTTATGAAATAAATAATTACCAAATAACCCTCTCGGGGTTCATTTGTTTTATATATATTTTTTTTTTTTGTTCTTGTTGTTTTACCTGCAAAATAGATGGTAAATATCAGTCTCACACGACACCATTTACTTGTTGACATTAAGAGTGATTTATTGAACAAATCTCATTAAATCACGTGAGGTCCCCTTTAACATATAAATACAAAATAACATTGCCATCAATTGGTACTTTTCAAGAATCATTTAACACAAACACCATAACTGTACTTTCCTAAACAACTCACTTTGTGTTATATGGTAACCAAATATACATGTTAACACCACAGTACTCTTGACCCAGTCCCGCATAACGTAGCATAGCTCACTCTGTTGCTTATGCTAATGGACGACGCACTCGTACTATTTCACTTTTTGTAAACTTTACAGACATCACAAACAACCTTTACAAACATATTTTCACATATTATCCTCCTCACAGTAAGTGTGTTACCAGTATAAACATCTCACCTGCAAAATAGATGGTAAATGTCAATCTCACACGACACCATTTACTTGTTGACATTAACAGTGATTTATTGAACGAGTCATTAAATCACGTGAGGTCCCGTGAGACTTGCCCCAAACACCCTTCTCTGACCTGTGAGACTATGTCATCTAGTGGTGATATGCTGGTACTTCACTTTTTCTGCTTTACAAAACAACACCAAAATCCCAAAATATAACATTTTAACTTGTCAACAACCCTTGTTGCGCCGTATAAAATAGTTACTAACTAATAGTTAATAATGAAAATAGTTCATAACTAAGGAACATTGTATTGCAAAAGTCCAACTTTATTATCAAATACAAATACACATATATGAAGTTTGGGGACCACTGCTCTATAGCTTCTACTCTTTGTGTTTTTAAGCATTCGTTTTGGTTGCACGACACAATACAACAATCTCGAGAGGTCATTTAATACCCATCGGCCCTTTAGGAGTATTTTAAAATTGCTGGCTATTAGTCCAAGGTGTACCCAAACCTGCAGCCAAAGTCATCTGGGAAAGGCTTGGACTGAAATTGGAATTTCTTTATTCCTTCGTGTGAAGTTATATAACTTGTTTATTATTGTTTATTTCATATTGGGCATTATTTCACTTATGTCCACGAGATGGCAACACACCCATTTGGTTTGAAACAAAAGTACTTGAAAATAAGTTCAGACGCTGCCTTACTTACGAACGAGATTCCGGACGATCGTTCGTAAGTTGCTTCAGTGCTATATTTTGTATGTTTAAGGTTTACATAAGTATGTTTAAGACTTGTATAAGTAACCTGTATTGTTTTGTACTAAAAAATAAACATTTCATAAAATAATATGCTCAATAAAGATAAATAAAGTGAAGTGTAACTTACTTTTGGAAGATAACCTTCAAGAGGTTCTCCTCCGTTTTGAGAGAAAAAGCGATCCAACCATTTTCTCTACCCAGTCAAGCTTTCTTATTCCACTTATGTTTAAAAAAAACGGCTTGCCTCTTCTTTACACTTTACACCAACCATATTGAATGTCTGCACGAGATATTAAACAATAGAAACTTCTTAGCGCACTAGAGATACAGAACAGGTAGTATGTTTACACACTAACTAGAATGAGGAAGCGGATTTATTTTTTGTGGTGGATTGTTAAGAAGAGTCGGTTCTTTCGAAACCTAAAAGGTACTTCAGCTATTTGTATATTGTATTGTATTCTTTTTTGCTTTATTATTGTATTGTTCTCAGCTCAGGGATGCTGCTGGAAATGTGAATTTCCCTTCAGGGATGAATACAGTATCTATCTATCTCTATCTATCTATCTATCTATCTCTATCTACAGTAATATCCTGTACTCGGAAAAAGGTGCATACAATACAAAATCTAACTTACAGCAATGTCCAGATATTTTTAGACATCCCGAAAAAAATCTTTTGTATCTACCATTGTTCGAAAGTCGAATGGATGAAAGTAGGGGAGCATCTGTATGAGTAGAGGTCAGCACTGTGGCACTTCCTTGTGGCTCCCTGTTGATCCAATATGGCTCTTTCAACATTTTAGGTTACCAACCCCTGCCCTACGATATCATGTCGGTTTAAAACAAATTCAATGTCACCTACATTACACACTCTCAAAAGCAAAAGTTACGCATTAAGTTAATAAGGTACATCTTGGTACACGATTATTGGGTAGTTTGGAAACAACTCAATTTGTCTACTAAGGCATCAAATATTTTTGTGTTTTTTAGCTGTGGCTCCTATTTGAGTTGTTTGTGTATTTAAGAATGTATAGTGGATTAAAAAAACAAGTTCTATATTTTCAATTAAAAGAAACTCATTATTTCAAGAGAGTTCAATTTTGCAGATTTCACTTGTAGCCGCGTGGAATCCCGCAATGGAGGGGGTATCACAATTCTTGTATACATTATTGCATCTTTTCTACATAGACTATTTGTAGACGTTGCACTGCTCTCACGGATTAGCAGAGATTGGACCTTTAGGCTTTTTCTCCAACTCAAGACAGAATAAATCACTTGTGTCTATCTCTGAATCATCAATTATCTAGCCATCCAGTATTTAATTTGAAATTTTGCGTTGACTGTTTTTCAAAATAGAGTGTGACCTATCTATGGTTGCATTCAAAATGTATAAGTTGAGATCATCAAACGTTCTTTATATGCTAGAGTTTATAGCCCTTTGAGAGTTTTTGTGATTAAGGACTATACAAATAAACATGACTTGACTTGTCTGCCAATCAAATGATGAGTAAGATGCAGGTTATTTTTTTTCTAAATCGGACAGCCTCAACAGACGCGAACCTCACCACACATCACTGTTTTGGTATTATATCAGGTCTCAATTCACCATAGAGCCTGCGTACCTTCAGGGTTTCAGATGCTCTCCTCAATTCCTTGATAACGGTGGAGAGAGCTTCTGGGTTGATACCTTGCTCACATAATCGAACACAAATGGACAAAGACTCCATGTCCAGTCCAGTATTAAGTAGTCTGGAAATTTCAAGCAACACTGTGAAGATACACAAAAACATACACAATAAAGCAATGCAAAGCAAGAAATTACATGACAGTGACGCAGATTTAACGTGATTATTACCGTCCATGGTCTCCCGTACTGCATTTAAGTTGTTGGCGTTAGATGCACTTGCCATGGTGTTGAATGAACAGTTAGCCAAATGGCTAGCGGGAGGCCATGGAAAACGAAATCGAACATAAACTTAAGAAATTACTACTTCATCAAACGTGCACGGACGATTTGGAGATTTTCAGGTCATTCTAGAGAGCTTATAAACAAAACAATGTTTTGAAACTGACGAAGTAGCGATTGCTAGCTATCTTGGCTACGGATGTTTAGCCCGCCGGGTTAGCGGATATGACAACTAAAGCTAGTGCTTGGTAGTAATTTGTCCTTCGTGAACGAAACTGGTTTATGAGCTGGCTCTTTGAAGTGAACGGAGGGAACCGGCTCCCTCCAATAAAAGGCCGGTTCTGATGAGGCGTTATTGTCCAGCTTTTTTTCTTTTTCTTTCTTTTTTGTTTTGGGATATGTTTAACAGCTTTCTACTTATTTCTTTTTCTCCCCTTTTGCTTTTTTATTCATTTTTTTTTCTTATTTTATTTATTTTCCCTAGCTTTTTACTTCCTGTGTATTGCTGTTTTTCTTTTCCCCTCCATATTCCCCGTGTGCTTCTTCTGTATTCTTTTTTCTCTAGCTTTTCACTTATTTTTTTCTCGATAACTTTTTCTCTTGTTTTCCCTTTTGAATTCCGACGTTTCTTTTTATTTTGTTTATTTGTGTGTTTTTGTCTTTTTCCCTTCATTTTCCCTCTTTCTATATTCATTCTAGAAGGTACAGTTACATAATAGTTGACATCATATGGATTAAAGCAACAAAAACAAAAGCTGAAGTACCTTTTAGGTTTCGAAAGAACCGACTCTTCTTAACAAGCCAAGCCAAAAATGCCAGTTCTGAAAAAAGTCAGAATTTCTATCCCTAGTCATTGGTTGTTACTGACTTCCTGGAAAGTTTCTATTGGCCAGTGGGAAACTAGTACGAAATTGAAATAGTGTCGGAAACGCCAAACGCTCTTTTTGTTCGACCGTGGTTGTAAAGACGAAATTCCAAATTATTCGTCTGCATTATAATCGCAAAATCGGGCTGTATTTATGATATCATTTTGAAGCTAAAATATAATTGCGTTAAGCCACGGGAAACGTTTCCAACGGGAACCAATCTAAGGTAAGTTTGGAACAATGTGAATGTATGCAAGGGTCATATTATGAATTAAGAAATGTCAAGGCGTGCCACTTAACACAATTTTTACAAATAGTATGTCGTAATTCTAGAATTGAGAAGGAGCGATAAGAATATTTGTTCATTTTTCTGGCCCAAAAGGAATATAGCAAACCTAGGCACTTCGGTCCTCGAGGGCTGCATTTTGGTTTTTCTGCAGCGGCGCTCATGCCATTCTTTATTTGTATCATGTCAAATATGCTAAATGTTGGCACATTTCAGGCACATGGCTCTTATGTCCACATCCGTGACTTTAATCCTATATTTTTTTCATGCTACCGAGCAACCAAATCAAGTAAGTGCTAGATGAGTGATGGCTGATAGGTACCGGGTACAGTTGTAACACATCCAAAAATGACATCTGTATTGTCTGTATGGACAAATGCAAGGGCAAAGAAAATAAAGAAATACAATAACATTGGGTACAGTCTTTTGATTGCAAACAATTTGTCCACAAAGGCTTCACCCCAGACACCGCCTCATACATTTACCACAAGGGCTTATCAGACTTTGGATTAGCAATGCTGTCCATAAAAAGGGATAGATATGACTCAAGCACTTTGTTCTATTCCATGCTTTCCTTGTCGTATATTTCTAATAAATAGAGAGTCCTTCAAATATTGGACTATTTAGAGCTAATTTGCAATAATAAATCACAAGGTTAACACTCCACTGTGTTACAACAGTAACCGGCATTGGTCACGATTTTAACACTGTGTATCTCTGTTTGGGAGACCGTGACAGACTTTTGGAGCTACTTATCCCTCTAACATTGATGTGTACTTGTAAAATACAAATTAAGGTACCATGTATTAAAGTTTAAGAGGACTAGCACAAAAAAAAAATAATCATAAAATGGGGAGGGAGAAAGCAAAATGTGTTACAACTGTACCTGGTCTCCCCTACATTAACAGAATACCTGACACAGACGGGATGTTTTAAAAAATATCGGGAACTTTTTGACATGGAATGCCTCCGAAACTACAAAGGATATAAAACACATCTGTTAAATTCAGAAAGCTTGTTATCTCATTTTTTACATGTTCAATGGTGTTCAAAGTGAGCACAACTAATCACACGACAGACATCAGCAACATTTTTGTAAATTCTAGCACACAAATCTGTTTTCTGGTTGAGTGAACGCCATTAATGGGTCTGAAAACAAATTAAAAAAAAAAATAACCTTACAAAGGAACCTAATATAATAAACTTTACAATGGTGCAACTTATATTTGACTACCATTTAGAAGAAGATGTGGGAACTTCAACTGTGCCCAAGACTTGTATTTGCATTGTTTACGTAAAAAAAAAAAAAAACTCATTCAATTTTGGTTATTTGTTTTGTTTCATCAAAGATGGGTGACCACCCAGAGTCACACATCACCCCAGAAACACCTGGAAGACACTCAGTAAGAAATCCATTTGAAAGTCCAAATGACTACCATCGTCTTCATGAACCCCTGGTTCCCAGTCCATCCACCTTTAAGAGATCACAAGCTGTAAGTCTAGTCCCCGCAATTCTTATCAAATGCTCAAACACAGTATGCCTGTAATCATTGAACCATATTTTGCTCAGGTTCCCACTGGGTTTAATTGGTCAATCGATGATATGGCCAGCCTTCTTCCGGTGCACATAGATCAAGAGGAGATTCAGCGTCAATCGTTTTACCTCAGCCAGACAAGGTATCCAAATAAAAAAAGTACATCAAATTCTTCTGGGTTAGCCTTAAAGTGTTGTTGTTTTTCTCTTTGGAATCAAAAGGATGGACTCGGAGATTGAAGAAAAATGTCAGAATGCTATTGAGCAGGTGTGTTTAGACAATTTGCTATATTATTGACTGGCAGCCAGGTAAAAGTGTCCTTTTTGCTTTTATTTGGCTAGTTGAAACTTGTTCAATATTACCCTTGATACAAGTTTGCTTTATAGGTAAATAATTACTCCATATTTGTTTTGATCCAGTTTTTTACTAAGGGAGCAATTGTGCCTTCACCGTGGTCTACTTCAGAAAGCCGGAGAGGCCCCAGGATGTCCAAGACAAGTATGCAGTCACTTCCTACTATGCAGTGAAGTTATATTTTTGTCTTAATATATTGTTGTCAAGGTTTGTACCGGTGCTTCAATGCTTGAATTTTAATGTTGTGTTTTCAAGGACTGAAATTTGCTTGAATTTGGGGTCAAGTGGTGGTAAATGCTTGAAATTGTTGGCATATTTCTCAAGTCTGCTTAGAAATTACTTTGACGCTGCTCTCCGGTGGGTTTGTTTCGCTGTCGCATTTCTATTTTCCGTGTGATTAACAGCAGCTGGCATCAGTATGGCATTGTCCTTTAAAGCATCGTCACGCCCAAGAGAACATGTGCAGTGTTTCCGATACAATTTTGTGGGACCCTAGTGGGTGGGCAGACTAGGGCGGTCCAGGGGAATGGTCCCCCAAGAGAAAACTGTCCATTTTAAATTCAAGTGAATCGATCTGGTGCATTTTTAGAGCAAACTCACGAAGCTATGATCAATGTGTTCACCTCTATTCTATTTTGTATTCATTTATTATTGTAAGTGACGAATAAATTGTAATTGTAACATGTGAAACGCACAACAAAATTAGCGTTTGTCTGTGGTACCATGACTAAAAATTTTGTGACATTGACATCAAATTGACTGCCTCTTAGTATGATATATATATATATATATATATATATATATATATATATATATAAAATTGTATAACCACTTGTGGTCCAGTGGTTATCTCACAGCAGGTTTGATTCCTGTTGCATCCAACAGCAAAGTTTGACACAAGAGTTATACCTTTTTCTAATAAAAATTTAGGGGTACAAGTAATACCTGAATATGCGTTATAAACCAATAAACATGGTATATCTAAAAATCGTATTCGATTTTTAATAATACAAGTTTATGAGACCAATTAACCCTACACCAGAATCTTCCTATGGTATGGGAAACACTGAGGTGCGTGCTACACCTAAACAAGGAGCTATGAAATGTATATTGGTGCAAGGTTTACATATTTTTTCCATGCAAAAATGTTTATTTCCCTCTTGTGAATTGTAAATGGAAGAACATTCTGCAACTGGAAATATAAGCTACATATTACTGTCATTTTTACCCAACACCTATACGGGGAGTCATTTCTCTCATACATATTTACACACATATTGTTCAGATCCACGAATATATTCACTAGTCACTCAAGATCTAAATATCACATGTCTAGCACATGGTACTGGATAGGATGACTTTAAAGTCCTTAAAAGTGCTTGAATTTGACAATGAAGAAGTTGTACTTTATGCACCCACAGGGTCTCTATCTCCCATGATGGAAGAGCCAGAGAAAAGAACGGGTCAGTCCTTATTTTATCAGGATAGAAACTGGTATTTTCCTTTAATTGTTAATTGAATATTAAATTTTTGTTGCAGTCTCCTGTCAAACAAATCTCACACTGCCGGTGTCCTTTGATTTGGAAAGAATATTGGGTAAGCTAATCATCGCTGCAGTTCTGGTTGCTGGTGACTTCATCCATCTGTCTCTCTGTTCATCTTCCAGGCGAGTATTACCGCAATGATGAAGCAGCAAGCGACGGCTCCCCAGAAAGCCTCAGCTCATCTTCTTTGAGGCGCAAACTTTTTCTGGACGGCCAAAGCAGCAGCTGCAGCGGCTCCGAAAGTTCCAATCCGTCGAGCCCGGAGAGGCTGAATTGCCGGCAGGAGAGGCCGTTGATCCAGGGAGAAGAGTTTGTGGGACAAGCTAACATGTTTTCTTCTCCTATATCCTGCGGTGTGACTCCTTCAACGCACTCTTCGGTAAGTTTAAAGTAGAAATAAGAGGGGTGCCTTCAACTCCCAGGTAGTGTTTTTTGTTTTTCTGGGGGGGAGAGAAAAAAAAGAAAATACGGTAATAGCATGATTTGACACGGGCTTTAGCAGTTTATATAAGGAGAGAATATCCTTTGATTTTAAGCCAGTTCAGTTATTTCTTCTCAAATTTAAACAACAATAAAAAAAATCTTGGTTTAGTCTTTATTTTGAAGCTGGTCTTTGTGCATGAATAAACCTGTCCAACAATTGCATTAGATTTCATCCATCCATTATCTGCACCGCTTATCCTCAGTAGGGTCGCGGGGGTGCTGGAGCCCATCCCAGCTATATTTGGGCAGGGGACAACCTGAACTGGTTGGCATTAGATTTCAGTTTTGGTAAAGGTTTGCCACGTTTCGGTTTTGAACAGGCACATGTTTTCATTTAAAAAAAATCTGAAGACAGATTGTGTTTTGCGTGTAAAAATAGTGTGCAAGTACAATCGACCGCTTTTTAATGTCAAAAGGTTGGCATGGTTGTATAAGAACTTCTTTAGCTTCCTTTGATAATCTCTAGTTGTATCAGTATACTTTGTGCATTGTTGATAAAACAACCGTACAGTAAATTTTGCATTTAAACTATCCTTGATGTTTTACGAGATGAGAATGTGGTCCGATTGGTGGAAAATATTGTGCTGGAATTCCAACTAACAGGTGATGACAGCTCCGAAAGTTGATTCAGCTGGATAGGGTTGTATCCACTCTCGTAATACTTACCTAAAATTACATGCACACCTTTCAAACTTTGATGTTAAAGTTTTAAAATTCATAAACTCAATACAGACGTGTACTGTAGAGTCACACACACTGCAGTGTCACGGAACACTAGAAACTCTTATACCAAGAGATTAACTCCAACATTTAGTCATAAATTGTTCTTTATATGTTGCTTTGCAGGGTCAGTTCTCTTCTAGTCCTATCCAGACTAGCTGCTTCCAGGACCGCAGCAGCATCAGCCCGCTTTTCCTTAACAAGTTATCGCCTGCCGGCACAGTCTCCCCCGCCATTTCGCCCATCGTTGGTGTTGCACATAATCTACGCACACCCACAGGATCAGGTATGATACCAAAAATCACCTGAGGCATGGACAACAATTTTCTCTTCATATTTTCCCTCCCTTGGAAAGCACTTTCTGACTTTGGGCAAAAGAGGTAACATACACTGGAGCATATAGCTGGTGTCTATTGAGGTATTGTATGGGGCGTTTAGTAGTAAATAAAAAGATGGTGCAGACGCTCCCCTACTTTTCGTAAGTTGAACGGTCGTAGATACAAACGTTTTTTTTCGGGATGTCAAAAAATATCCGGACATTGCTGTAAGTTAGATTTTGTATTGGGCACCTTTTTCCGAGTACAGGATCGAACTGTAGGTCTTCTTTCCGCCTCTACCGGCGTATAGCGCTGTGAGAGGTCACCCAGCATCCACCCAGAAGAGAAAAAAAATGCTTCCTCCCTCTCGTTTGTGTGTAAACATTCGATACTGTATGTCCAGCGCGCTAAGAACTTTGACATTTTTATTGTTTAATAGCTCGTGCATCCATTCAATAGGGTTAGTGTAAAGAAGAGTTGTGCTGTTTCTTTTGAAATGAAAGTGGAAAAAGGAAGCTTGATGCCGTTTAAAAAAATGGTTGAATCGCTTTTTTTTCATCCACTCTTTACCCCAGAGAAGGACCTCTTGAAGCCCATTTTCCAAAAGTAAGTTCAACTCTATCTTTATAAAGCTTATTATTTCATGAAATGTTTATTTTTCAGTACAAAACAATATAGGTTACTTATCCAAGCCTTAAACATACTTGTATGAACCTCAAACATACAAAATATAGCACTGGAGAAACTTACGAACAAATTTAACTTACGAACGATCGTCCGGATCTCCTTCTTAAGTAGGGCAGCGTCTGAAATTAAGCAATTAATAGCATTTTTTTAATACTCGTAGATAGCAAAATATTTTTTTTTACATAACATTAGCATCACATAGAGAGAGCTGACATCACCGTTCACCAGTAAACCAAAAACCTTGTGAAAGGGTGGGCAAAAAACAAAGAAAATCGTGCTGTTTCATCACTTTGAGTCGTCAGAGTTTGGATTCTCTTCCTTCTTCAGCGCTACTATTTGATTAAACGATACAGCGGCATCTAGTGGTCAAATGACACACATTGTCCTTTTAAGTTTTGAACACAAAATGTGCGAGGAAGCCTCATCATTTGTACAATATTTGTTTTTAACTGCAAGTGTGGAAGGCAGCCCATCTTGGTTTTCTCTCATTGTGGTTTCATATTCAGGAGATTTTACACAAAATGATTTGAATGAGCATCTAAATTTTTATAATTAGTGGAAATATTGGAAAAGAGAAAAATTTGATGCACTCTCGTGGACCAAACTTACAAAAAGACCAAAGTAGGCTTTGCGATTGGATGAGAAATCAATTTGATAAAAAGGAATTAACAAAATTGGATGCCCGATTCATGCTCAAGTCAAAGGCCAACCTCAAAAGGGTTTATCCCGGCGAATCTAAGAAATGCATGTACATGAGATGGCAGCAGAGAGCAACAAAGTTTCATATTCCGTCTGCACCTTTAAACAAATATGTTGTGGCTAAAGTATCCACCACATGTGGTGATCTAAAGTCGGTCCGTGACTCCTCTATCGTGATCCTCCTCAGCTGAATGGAAGCAGCCCAGCAGTCTGACTCCTCGCAGCATCTCCACACACCGTGACCCCCCTTCTTTCGCCATGAGTCCGGACCTTGAGGGCTACTCTCCCATCCGCACCTGTGCCCCGCACCAAAACCGTCCCCGAGGCGATCCAAGACCCCGATTTCGCCGCTGCACCACCCCGCCACCTATCTCCTCGGTCCTGGACCCCAAGCGGCCCGACGGCCCAGATTTCGAGGACCCCCCGTCCGGAAGTTCAATCGAGACGAACGGTTCTTCCCCTAAGGCCCAGGAAGAGAGTGCCCCTGATGCGGAGAGTTCAAGGCTGATGGAATCTGAGAAAATTAAGAGTGGGCAGGAATCGAGGGTGGAGGTGAAACTGGAGGAGGAAGACGAAGAGGGAGATGACAACAGGGGCCTCTCTGGATGTCTGACCAGCTCTCGGATGGGCAGCGTTTCAGCCACGGGAAACTCCCAAATGGGTCTTTCTCTTTTGACTGAGCGCAGCAGTCTACATTATGATTCAAGTATGCAGGTATGCAATTTCAATTGACTGTCTTTATTTTTTAGTTTGTGATGCATTGGTCTTAATGCATTTCTACAGTGAGGGCAGAGCGATATCACGTCCGAGGTCGTGGTTTTCTAGGACGAAAATGGTAAAAGGACTGTTAGAAATACAGTCCAAACGCCAACCCAAGCCCTTAAAAGGATTAAAAAAAAAGGTTTTATTAAAGCGTAGGCTTGGCCGATATGACAAAATATTTTATCGGTCAATATCAATAATTATCGCGATAGTTCACATTATTTTCTTCTCGCTTTTTAAGTGTACTGTAATTTTTTGAAAGTTGACAAACGCAAATGCTGCTTTCCCCAATATTAAAGGTCCGAACAAAGGCGCATGGTGACAAACCACTACACAGCATTTCACATATAAGGAAAATAAAGCAAAATTAAAAGTCAACAAAATGAGTTAATCAAAAAGCAAATTGTCGCACATAACCTGAGGTAGACCTGCAATCCTCCAAAATTAAATGACCATTAATACAGAAATTTTGAATTCCTCAACAAACATTTTAAATCTTAAAGGGTCTTACAATATTAAAAGGAAATGGCATGCTGCTGGAAAACGCTGAAATGAGCTTTTGTTGCTGTTTGGCCTGCTAGCACTCGTTTGGGGTTGAATTGTTTTTAATTCTGTATATTCTAGCGGGGGCGGTCCAAAGCACAGTTCTGGGGTCATGGGATCAAACCTTCCTGTGTGAAGTTTTCATGTTATCCCCGTGCCTGCGTGGGTTTCCTCCGGGCACTCCGGTTTCCTCCCGCGTTCCAAAAACATGCATGCCAGGTTAATTGGCTGGTCCAAATTGTCCCTATGTGTGAATGAGCGAGCCAATTGTCTCTCTCTGTGTGCCCTGCAACTGGCTGGCAACCAGTTCAGGGTGTCCCCTGCCCACTCCCCGAGGACAGCTGGGGTGGGCTCTAGCACCCCGGCGACCCTACTGAGGATAAGCGGTGCAGATAATGGATGGATGGATATTCTAGCGGGTGATGTTGTTTTAAATAATGGAATAAATTTGTCGTATTGTCTTGGTGGCCACACCTTGTCTGCAAAGTTTGCAATAAACGCTGCTGCTCTGTTTTTTTTTACCGGACTCTAAGTTTCCAAAACACTTTCCAAAAACTGAAGAAGGGTCTCTCCTGTCTCAAACTCTTTCAGTGGGTATGCAGGTGTCATCCTTTGTGTCTTTTTCGCTCATTTTTTACCGTTTTGTTATTTCTCTTTCCTTCTGTGTGAGACACACTGTCGCTGTTTGTGCGAAACGATTGGCCGGTTCTGCTGAATATTGGTCTGGAAGATGCGTTATTAATGCTTAAGCGCCCCCATTTTCTCAGTTTTTTTATGTGGTTATAGTTAAACTAATTCAACGACATTCATTGAACAGTTTTGTTGTTTATCGCGCCAAAACCTATATCATAATAATTATCGTTTAAGCGCCCAGGCCTATTCAAGTGCATCTAAGAATGTCACATACTTGCACATGTAACAAAAAGAACTGCAATGATTATTTCATCCAGAGGATTGCGGCAGAATCATTTTGAAGTTATGTACACCACCTTTAATGATGGTAATATCTGATCTTCTAGTGGACTTGACTTGTATTTGCTTTCTTGTCGATGTCTGAACATAACAACATATTTTTACTTAGAAAAATGCAATAGATAGATAGATAGATACTTTATTCATCCCTGAAGGGAAATTCACATTTCCAGCAGCATCCCTGAGCTGAGAACAGTACAATAATAAAGCCAAAAGAATACAATATACAAATACCCAGTGTGACGTGCAAATGCCCACTGTAGCGTGTTATATAAGTAACTAAATAGTGCTACACAGAATACATATTGCAGTAAGATTCGTTAATATCCAATGTAGGTGGTGTGGTTTAATGTGGGCCTTTACTCTGCCGGGTGGA
The DNA here is from genome assembly GCF_059441175.1 of Urocampus carinirostris. Lineage (NCBI taxonomy): Eukaryota > Metazoa > Chordata > Actinopteri > Syngnathiformes > Syngnathidae > Urocampus > Urocampus carinirostris. Next base: position 14,957,173 of record NC_142361.1, read on the forward strand.
GTTAAAGAGCCTCATGGCATGAGGAAGAAAAGATCTCTTCAGTCTGTCCGTAGTACAAGACAGTGACAGCAGTCTGTCGCTGAAACTGCTCTTCTGTCTGGAGATAATGCTGTGTAGTGGATGCGATGGATTGTCCATGATTGACCTCAGCTTTTTCAGTGCTCGTCCAATATAGTGCACATATACGTATCAGTTAATAAAGAAAAGGTTTTAATTTTGAACACATCAAGATATGCACCCCACTCTAAAGTTAAAGGCACATGGCCATTTTGGGAAGATTTTGAAAAATACCATATTTTTGGAGCTATAAGGCATGCCTAATTGGCCAGAAATTGCGCCTTATAATCTGGTGTGCCTTATGAATTGCAAAAGGTTATGGATATGGTGGTTACAATACTGCATATGATAACTGTTCTGCCCTTGAGAAACGGAGGGGTCTTTGAGTGCACTCTAAGTGATTACTCACCGAAACTCACAGGAAACTCACCAAAGAGACTTTCCACTTCACCAAACATGTGTTAATTGTACCAATGTGCTTGTTACACTACAATTAATGATGATAGGGGTTCTTAGAATATGTAAATGCGCTAATAATATTTATTTTGGTCTTAATCCAATTATTCAGGGCTCTGTTCACTAGGTCAAACCTTTTAGTCAAATAATTTGTATACTTTTTTATTGTGTCTGTTTAATCACATAGATATAAATGTGTGGTTCACAATCAATTGTGCCAGTGTGACGTCACTGTCCTGCCTTTGAGAAACATATAGAGTGGTCTTAGAGTGCCCTCCTTTGGTTAACCTGTTAATTGATTGTTGCTAAAGGGGGGGGGGGAGGGGCGTTCATGCCTATAACTTTTTTACCAGGGGTGTTTAGATCTTTTAGCAACTATACGTAAACCTGATGACCGAAACCAGTCCTCTTCAGCTGTGATGCGATTTGGCTGACTTGGGACTCTGATAAAGGAAATTCTTCATTCCAGTCCCCTTAATATAGACTTGAATCAAAACCTTACAGCTACCATGTCACAACACCTGTTATTTTGTCTCTTCGCAGGTGGACAGCGGGTACCAAACTACCTCAGCGGGGCCCGGCAGTATGATCGATGGCCTTGCCTTGGACTATCACGGCAAAGAGTCTTTAACCGCCAACGTCACCGAAGAGAGTTCCCACTTCACCAAAGTTTCAAAAGTCAAGGTAGCCTGCCACTAAAATTGCTTTAGCGCATACCACAAAGCCAAGGATAAAGGGACATGTCTCCTCTTTTTATCTATTATCAGTTTTATCTCCAATATTTTTTGTTCCAATAGATCCTTGAATATATTTGTCTCCGTTTCTTCCCTGCAAACAAGCAATTTTGCAGAGGGAAAAGAAATTGATGTATTAATGCAGCGTTATTCAGTGTGCCTTGTGCTCGCAGGATATTGCCCAAGTTTATCTTTGCAAAAAGGCATGCCACTTTTGTACTTTTTTTTTAAACATTTGTGTTGTTTTTTTTTTTAATGAAAAACAAGTGTGCCTTGGCTACAAAAGGTACGGAAACACTGAACTGAAAACTCTAAGTGGAATTGGTATCTGTCAGAATACTAGTTTCCAGCTACAAAATACAACGGTGAAAAATAACTAAGCAAAACTGGGCTGTAGAACATGAATATTTGAGTTTTTTTTTTTATATCAGGCTTTAATGCTGTTCATATTTTAGATTGAAACCTTACATGAAGTACATGGTACTTGTATCCAGTGCATTTACAAGTTTCACAAATGACTGTTGAAGCCACATGGTTTGTAGCTCTATTGTGTCCGTCTGTAGGTTATTCTATGCAACTTTATAGTAACTATAGACTTTCTTGTTTTTCCCAGGTGTGGTATCATCACTGAACTGTCATCCATCAAAAGGGACCCGTTCTTCAAGCAGTTTTTAATTTATCTTTTAAATTTGAAATGAATCAGATCACCACAATTTTTATCAGAGGCATCAGATGAGATTGCACAACATGTATCATGCTGGTGCATCAAAGGCCAAGTTGAGAAGTGAGAGTTGTGTATTTATATATTTTTATTGAAAATTCAAACTAAATCATTCATACAAGAGTAAGGTTTAATCTTGTATTTTACGGGGTTTATTTATATAACTCTTTTTATTTTTTTACACTTAAAGGTTTTGTTGACTGTTATGATTTAAAAAAATTTATGGGGGAGGGGAGAGTAGATACTTGATTTTTTTTTTCTCCAGCCAATCAGAGCAGGCCATTTTACAAGCACATTTGGATGGGTTTACTTGTAAGATTGCTCACTATGACTTACAGTGCCCCACAGAGTAAATATTTGCCTGAAAAATGTTGAACTGATAATGTTTATTTAGAGTCATGCTACTTTGGAATTCAGGACAGAGACAGCTAAGTGTTAAATAAACTCTCTAGGATGTTTTTATTGTAAATAAGCATAATGGCTCGGCGTAGCCAAGGCTTTGGCATGGCTAGGCGTTTTAATTGTGCAAGGTTGTTGTGGCCATGGTTTGTTGAAAAAGCACCAGGGAGCCACTAAGTAGTGCCAAAAAGTTGATCGCATGCAGCTTCTGGGCCACTTGTCGATGAAAGCAAATGTTTATTGATTTTATTAGTTGGGCAAGCCTGGCACACAACTTAGCTAAATACATAAACCTAAACTAATATTGTGTACATTTTCTCAAAAAACAGTTCAGCCGATCACATTCTTGGTCAGCTGATGCCCTCACAAACATCTTTTTTTTAACGTTTGCAAAAATGCGGCACTTTACCTTAAATGGACAGTGTGTGTTATTTGACCACTAGATATCGCTGTATTGTTCAATGCAACTGAAAACAAGCGCTAAAAAGCACAAGAATGTAAACTAGAGTAGGGATGCTCGTTTTTGGAAATACGTAGACCTAATTGCGATTTTTCAGACCAGAATTGCAATTTCGATGTGATTTTCGATTTTAAGAAAAAAAGTGCCATTTTTGTGCTAGTTTTTGTAAGTGCATAGCCTTCCTTTCTTCCTCAGGTCAAAACGACCTACCACCTAACTAAAAACTTGTAAAAATCTCCTGGAATTGTATTACAACCACAAATATTATTTTCCTAGATTGGTACCAACAGAAGAAAAATGAAATTTAGTTTTTCTTCATATTTCCAAGTTGGCTCTATAAAAAAAATACTAAATTGGTCCTTAAAATGAAGACAACACGTGGGTTAAACATATTGACAAACTTTATTAAAAAACAGTGCCCTCTTCTAGGGGTTCTTTGTTAGGGTTTCTGTCTGCTCACACTAGATTCAAACCGCAGCGTGCACGATGTCACATTGCAATAGCGATTCGATTTCGGTTAATCATGCAGACCTACTACATACTTATTGACCAAACTTATTTTTTTTACCCTGTATTTTTGGAGGGTACCCATAGTAGCAAGATGGTGGATAATTGTCAGCTCCATCTTGGCCTTTCTCAAAAACGAGGTCCGTATTTTCACAACTATAAGGCGCACCTAAAAGCCTATATTTGCAAAAACTGACCATGCGCCTTATAATACAGTGCGCCTTATATATGGATCAATATTGAGTCGCAAGGTCTCGCAACTAAGGCAAGCAGCCGCCGACTAAACCGACAGCAACAAGCAACGTCCATCGATGCAAATGTTTCTCGGCAGATTTTTTATTTTTTATCTATCGGCATTGCGTGTGTAAATATTTTACACAGTTGGATCTACTACACTCACCAATGTAAGAGGACCATGGTTGTGGATTATTATTGAATGTGATGGCTGCAAGACGACTTTGGTGGGCTAGCCCGGCTTTAGATTTGCCAGTATTTTGTTTGACTGATCTTGATGTTTCTGTGGTGAGTCTATTTTTAAGTTCAATTCAATTCAAAGTGTTTGTCATATGAACAGTAAAAAACCACGTTTCCCTGCCCAATGAATTTCTTACTTTTCTGTCTACACAGTTGCGGGCGAAAAAGAAAATAGAAATTGAGAAATGGTTGGCATTTCTTGAATCCCAAGAGTTTGACCTTCCTAGTGATATGTGGAATGACACATTTGAGTAATTGGTGACATTGTACACACACCGTGTCCGTACGTGTCAGACACATATTTGCTTCTTTGCGAGCCGTTGGAATGTTAAGGGGTTAATAAGTTTGAACTATCAAACTGTTTTGTTGAAGTTCCTACTGTAGCGCCTAATAGTCATGTCCGCCTTGTGTATGGAAAATGTAGGACAAAAAACATTTTGTGGGGTGCGCCTTAGTCATGAAAATACGGTATTTTAAAAAGCATGTTTCATGTAGTTTTATTTATTTAAATTTTTTTTAAGGAGGTTTACCACTACAAAGCGCCAAATGCACCGTCCCTTTAACGAAGATATATCCTGTAATTTTTTAAGAGCTCCGCTTGATAAAAATCATGTACTGTGGGAATTGCAAAGAAAACCCTAAACTTGCAGCAAAAAGCTCCACAAAATTGTGTAGTTTTTGCAAATGAGGGTGCTTGGGGGGTAGGTCAAGTCATGTTTATTTGTACAGCCCTTAATCACAAGGAGTCTGAATGTGCTACATTTTCTCACACAAGGCATTGGTGCAAAAACACTCTCAAGGTATTGGTATCTTATAATATCAGACAACTCTAAGTTGATAGATCTGGATGTCTGCTTTACGGTTTCTGGCTTATTTGATTAAGAGTATTACTCTTAGTAGTTAACATTACAAATGTTGTCATGTATTTTGTGTGTTTCAAAACATCTTGTCACTTTATTGAATGCCAACATGACAATCGTTCATATCAATGATGGTATGTTTTTTATAACACACTTTTTACTCTAATGTCAAAATTAACACGCTTTGTTACAGGACACTACATGATAAAGCAGAAATTGTAACCAACCACTGGAAAAATCAATTGTAATCCTTTCAGCATTAAAAAAATGTATGTAAAAGCTGTAAATGTGAAAACAAAAAAAATGTTTGTAAGACAATTTCACGAAACAGATGCATTTTGAGTCCGATCCTTGATTAAACAGCTCAACGGTCCAGTTTGGGTTTCTTGTTTTTCATTTCAACTTCCGTGTCTGAAACGCTCACACCCGGGATCTGACAGAAAAATGAGAATGTCAGTTGGGGAAGGATGCATCATTTACTTGAAAGGTGTTAAAATATTATCAACAAAGTATTTAGAACTGATTAGGGTGAAGGGCTCCCAGTTTAATATGCATTTGTAAACAAACACGTTGTTACCAGATTGTAATTATTAGGTTAATACAGGCTGTCAACCACTAAACATGCCAGATAGAAAACAATGATCCATGAGGCTACTCGGATGGTTTTAGGTGACTACCTGGTGCACCGCATTGGAGACCCCTAATCTAGAAACTACAGCCAGATTTTATGGTTTGTGTTTTGTTACAATCTCATCCCCAAAGAGAAGAATGTTCCCTTTAGGTGTTATTTTCCTCATTAGTAACATCAATATAATTGAGATTTATTTTTCTGAAACTAAAATTGTCAACATGTCACAACATGGTAATATCAGGAGTTTTAAGGGGCCAAATATATTCTGTCCACAACAACTTAAAACGTTGTAAATACAATAACATATGTGTGCTTTTATGTGTCATCTTTTTTGTGCATTTTATGAGATGTACCAGATTTATTCCTGTACAACACTTTTTTTTACCCAAAAAGAACTCATAGTTTTGGATATATGTTATAACAGGATTCAAACCCAGGTGGCGGCGGTGAGAGCACCGAACTCAAGGCATTGTTTTTCCCCCTTTCCTTCTCACACTATCTTTAGTCAAGGTCCTAGAGACTGATGTTAATGTAATAATTTGGCCACATTGTCATTGTAACATTTGTTTCTGGTACTGTGACTAAAAATAGTTTGAGAATGGTGAAAAATCTGCCCTTTCACACATAGCCTATACCATGAGGCCAGTAGTTAGAATTTAGTGCTCCCACCGGCGTGACTGGGATTCAATTCCTATTGCACTCAACCACAAAATTTGAGCGGCGGAAAAAAAAAATGTATTCCGACTTTTAGGGAGCGCATTAAAAACAAGTGCGTGTGGTTTGCAAATACAGTACATGAGTTACATGTTAAAATGAGTAATTTATACACAAAAAATAGATCAAATATGTACATTGCAATAATTTTAGCACAATTCCTTTATCATTAAAAAATGTTAACTAAAATGTAACTTGTAAATATTTATATTGACAAAGCTAGCAAGATAATAGCATTGCAAAATTTAGTTTTAGTATTCATCTGTAGGTATGTTTCATTCTATAAACAACAGATAGGCTAAATCATTTCTAACCACGACACAAATTTTACCATTTAAAGCAGAGCATCTAAGAGTGTAGCCGTCAAAATATTTTGAATGTTCCTCTTCTTCAACACAGATCATTAATATGATGAGCTTGTTTTAAGTTCTGCTAGTGGCTAATAACGTTAATGACAGGTGCCCTCAAGGACAGAGGTTAATGACCCCTGACCGATTACACATTTGCACTTTATCACCTTTTCAATTATTTTTCATTATTTTGCATAGTATGTTCTTACCTCAGGCTGGATCAATGCCATGCGAATCTTCTGGTGCTGAATATTGGAGTCGTCAAGGCTTATGGTGACCTTCACTCGGTCAAAAATTCGGAAGGTGTGCTGCTCGACAGTCAGAGACGGACCCTGAATACAGAAGACGGTAGCGGTAAAGGAGCAGAACCTCATAACACGCGTTGCGCCTTTATTACCTCCTCATCAAACAGAAGCTGAGGACCACCCTTGTCCTTGCCGTCAAAAAAGACTGTTCCTTCCAGGCCGAATTTAGGGATGAGGACGATGATGGCATTTTTCCTCACAAATAGGACAAAGCCTTCTTCACTCAGGATTCCTCGGTTCTTGAAGAACAACTGGAGAGATAATAAAATACTATAATAATGTTTCGGGACCACTTTTGTAATCGTCTGCATTTAAACAGATCAATCGTTCTCAATACATGGCAAAAACAATAACATTGGCTTGTGACTTGATGCATGTACAAGCCTCAACCAATCACAATTCTCTATCATTAAGGAATCGAACCCAGGCGCTTTCTTAGGCATGAAAAAATTCCATTGAACCCAGTGATTCTGAGCTCAATCGCAGGGTCTATTAGATGATGTTGTGAATGCCATAGCAGCACTTTTGTACTTTTCAATGTAGGGATTGAATAAACTGCAATGATCAAGCTTAGCTATCATTTTTCGAATTTGTTTATAATCTATATATTACAACGTACGGGGCTGCAGTTGACCATTCTCCCCCTTGATTGGCCAGAAACTGTGTGGTTTGATTTATCCTTTGTTGTAGCCTCTACAATCCTCACTCCTACAGAGTTGCACAGACCATCAGGCAACAATTTCCGACCGCACAAACAACAGATTTGAATTCAAACGCACCGTCTCAAATGCCAAATTCACTCTGCCACAGCATATTAGGCCACCACTCGGAACATGGGATAGTCGTTCTGGCCACATATATGTACGGACCACTAGATACAGGACACTAACGTGCCCATGTGGCGGCCACATAGGTCAAGTCAATGTCCCTGTTAAGCCAATGTACGTACATCGAAAATAAATCATAAATTGCTCATTTTACAAACCATTTTCATGCGGGTAACTTGTTTGGCAACTTTGACTTTTTGTTATTATGGAAAATTAATTAAAAAAAAAAAAAAAAAAAAAAAACGGAAAACGACACTGCACTGAATTTGTAATAATCTGAAAGTAATAGAAAATATTAATCATTCAAAAGAGGATATTTTAAGACATTTATCAAGAACTTGTGTTTTTTTCTAACAATGTTTAAATGTTTTATTTTATTGCAAATCAAGGTAAATGAATAACATTATATATATACACACATGAGCATATGGTTTGTTCGTTAGTTGGTTCTCTTCCCCCATAGAGGCACCATTTTCTGTGGTGTGTCTTGGGCAAGTACAACCTGGTGGCACCCATCCCTCTCCAGGCCAACATATGTTTCCATTCAGTCATATACATGAACAAATATAGTCACATGCCTCTCTAGACAAAAAAAAAAAAAAAACACTAAAAAGTTAAAGGAAGACATTCATCCTGTTTTTACGTCGACTGAAGTGACCATATACAGAATGGTCAAATCAAAGGAGTCAGAAAATCTAGTGCGGCCTTATTTTCAAAAACATTGAAGCAATTTATGCCACAAAGAGGAACTGGAGCTACTGAAACGCTCAACAAAATTTTTAAATCATGAAAAAAAAATCCAGCCGAAAACATGTTTACCTATGAAATCTATGGTATGGCCTTGAGTGCATCCATAAGCAGCACACTGAGCCAGCATTCTCTTTTTATTTTTTTTCCCTCCGTGCACATGTACTGGAAGAGTCAGTTTGGCCCAGCTAGCTTAGGCTCGCAGTAGTGGCGCCGCTCAGATGGGAGTGGTCATTCTGTACTGATCTGTGGTTCTGGCATACGACGACCGCCCATGCTGACATACAGGCATCTGTCTGGCATTTATCTATTCTGCAATATGCACTAGCTCTTTCTCCTCTGTGAAAGCACATGAAATAAGAACCCTCTCCCACCCGAAAAACATGTTTTTGATTTATGATTCACATAGGTCAACCATTGTGACTACAAAACGGTGAATTTTGCCAAACTGAGAAATATTTTCATCACAGAAGCGTAGCCCCTTGAGATGCAGCATCATACTTTCAATAGGGGTCCTTATTTGGGGGGATTAAATGATTCTCAAATGAAAGGTAATCTTGATTTAAGCGTGCTCATTTATGTAGTAGAAGAGCAAATGAAGTTCGTAAATTAGGATACACCTTAATTATTTTAAGAATTTATGAAGGTATTACAGTCAATCCTATTTTAACTATGTTAGAAGGGAACTAGTAACATTTTAGGATGATCTAAAGAGGATAGTTGTCCACTGATTGATGTTTACCTGAGTGTGAAAAGCCACAGACGCCCTCTGAGCATATTGGGACATTTTATGTCGATAGTTGAGGTTGTTGCACAGTGCAGACTGTTTGTGTTTGTCCGTCAAATCAGGGTAGGTGCTGTCCGCCCCAATGGCCACAGCTAGTAGCCGATGCACGATGATGTCAGCGTACCTGAAGACCAGGTTGGTAACATCAACATAAAGGCCGGAAGGGAAAAATTCATCTTTGACGTTTTTGTTATTGTTTCAGTTCACTTGTTATTAATCCCAGGTCCGAACTTCACTTTTACCTCCTAATGGGCGACGTGAAGTGCGTGTAAATAGGTGATGCAAGACCGTAGTGATGGAAATCGTTGTCCATGCCCGAGCAGAAATAGACAGCCTGCATCATGCAGCGAGTGGCGAGGATGCGCAGCAACGTGTTGAAGTACATGAAGCCGTCCACTTTTGCCGCTTCCAATGAGTCGGCCAATGCCTTCGCTGAATCTGTGTGGAGCTGTACATTCTAAAACACAAAAACGATCGATGGTTGGAATGTAATGGAATGCATGAAGAAAAGACCCTCAGAAATACATACTTGTACCGTAATTTACATACTACAAGGCCCACCTAAAAAAAACTTATTACAAATTTGAAGGTGCACTTTATATTCCGGCACACCTCATATTCCAAAACATACAGTGGATAAAATTGGAGATTACTGTTCTGCCTTTGAGAAATAAATTGGTCTTCAAGTGCCCTCGTGGTTAAAATGTTAATCAATTGTTTTGCATAAAGTAAACAAAAAAAGCGCAGAACCTCAACGGCGGCACAGATACTAAATTTCGAACGCTCATTGCAAATGGTCTTTTGTTGCTTTGCACGATGATTCATCGTAAGTATGAAACGTATCCTGATTACTTGAAGATTTTTGTTAATGGCACCATTTTGTACAAAATTACACAGTCTTGTTTGAATTGTTGTCATTATATCTTAGCTTAGAAGGTATCTGTATAGTAAGCAAGCTCACAGGACTTTCGTACATTGGTAATAGCTAAACGGGAACCTTATACTACAAATAATAATATAATAATATCGGCCATTGTCCCAAAAAAAGAGCAAGTAAAGAAAACAAGTCAGGTTATTCTAGACGTCATTCACTAGGTATTTTTTCTAAGCAACCCCAAGCTTTCAGAATTTTTAATTACATGCAAGTTTTAGTCATTTATGTCCATGTGTGAAAAATATATCACAAAATACAATTTTTTGGGTAGTGCACCTTATAATCTAGTGCGCCTTATAGTATAGAATAGACAGCATTTTTTTGAGGCCTTTGAACCATTTTTTATTTCGATTTGGTCATGAGAAATAATGGAGATAAATGTGTGACAGACGCTGCCCTGCTTACGAAGAGATCGTTCCCAAGTTGAATTTGTTCGTAAGTTGCTCCAGTCCTATATTTTGTATGGAATGTATGTTTAAGGTTTACATAAGTATGTTTAAAGCTTGTATAAGTAACCTGTATTGTTTTGAATCTGAAAAATAATATGCTCTACAACATTACAAAGCGGACTGAATGATAATGCATAGTAATGAAAAACAAAGCTACACATTAGGCGTTGACATTCTGTGGTTTGTGAAGCCTTTTGAGACTCTTTGTGATTAAGGGCTATACAAATACACATGACTATAAAGATAAATAAAGTTTAGTTTAGCTTACATATTGAAGAGTTAGGCAAAAGTGGATGAAAAAAAAGTGATCAACCATTTTCTCAACCGCATCAAGCTTTCTTATTCCACTTTCGTTTCCAAAGAAACGGCTCGCCTCTTCTTTACACTTTCCACAAACCATATTGAATGGATGCACGAGATATTAAACAACAAAAACATCAAACTTCTTGGCGCACTAGCGATACAGTACACGTTGCTATGATTACATACAAACCAGTAAGTAGAAGCCGTATTTCTTCTTCGGGGTGGATGCCAGGTGACCACTCACAGCACCACCACACGTCTTAGTGGTGGAAAGAAGCACTACAATAATCTCCTGTACTCGGAAAAAGGTGCACACAATACAAAATCTAACTTACAGCAATGTCCGGAAAATGATGGTATCTACCGTTTTACGTAAGTCAAATGGTCGTAAGTAAGGGAGCGACTGTACATCAAATATTAAGCCACCACAAAAACCATTACCATTCCAGGCCTATAAATTAACTCTTTTCATGAAGCCAATGACCCACCTTTGATTTTGCTGCCTTCAGGAGGATGTCATAGTTAGAAGGCGGTGGTGGCGGATGCTTCCTTAACAAAGCGCACTCTGCAAACTCGTCATAGATTTTTTGGGCGACTGAAATGTTGGCCAGCAACATGAATTCCTCCACCATGGAGTTGGTCTCCCTGAAAACAGAGATTCAATTAGACTTTTATCCAATTAACGCTAATTTACTCGTCTTTGAAATCAGTTGTCCAAATAAAATCATCTGTTGATTAGTTTTTGAAAATACTTACATGAGTTCTTTGGTCTGAAGCTCAATAGGGTCATGGGTTTCACTGTCTATATGAAAGCGGACCTCAACATTGGACAGAGTCAGGGCCCTAGGAGACCATGACTATGACGTTAAATGTTCTGCAAAACTTATTTATGATAGTGTTCTGTACGAGCAGACCTCACCCTTTCTGGATCCTCTTCTTCTTCAGAATCTTGGCGAGCTTGTTGAGGCCGCGCAGGCTTGTCGTGATGTCGTCGTTCATCCCAGTGTCGTCGATCCTCATCTGGGCCTCTGCATAGGTCAGAGATGCCTGAACCGAATGAGGACAAGGAGTTACAAATTCAGACAATGAACCACGATTTCATTTTTTCACTCCGTTGGGTCAAACTTGATGTGTTTACCTTGGAGTTGATGACACTTTTCGTGAACCGTGTTTTGAGAATTTCGGCATCCTGATTTAGCTCCCAGATGCAAGAAAAAGCCATTCTAGAAAAGGAATATTAGAACAGATCATATTGAGTTGTAAAATATTTTGACAATGTTGCTGATGAGTGTCCCTCACCTGTCCACATTGGAGCGTAGCGAACACAGATTAGAGCTCAGCAGGTCTGGAACCATGTCGATTCTCTGTGGGACAAGACACATCCTTGTAAATTTCTTACCAGTTCATCTACTGAATTTGGCAATTTTTCATTCTATTCGTGTACACTTTGATTCTCCTCACTTTTCCACAAAGGTAAACCGTTGTGCCCCGGTTGGCGGCCTCCTTGTCCAGGGCATTCCCAGGTCTGATGAAGTGACTGACGTCTGCAATATGGACTCCCACCTAAGAAAACACACTATGACGTAAAGGCGTGTGGCATTTCATAAGGGTGAGCGGAACGATCCAAATATAAATATTATCAACACTTAGATCGGATCATTATTATTTTCCTTGGGTTGGTTCTTCGCTACCCTACAAATTTCCTAAAAGCGCTGAATTCTCTGTGTAACTAACGCAAACCCCCCTAGCCCCTACCTACCTCTTTTGCCCAGCGCAACTCTACAAGTCTATCCCTGAGTAAGTGACAGACAACCACACTTTTAGCTCTCACCCTTACCTGGCCACTAGCTGGCCTGCTGCATTCTGCCTAATAGATCGATCCACCCAAAACTTACAGTGGCAAACGGGAAGCGCAGTGCGGTTTGGACTTATTTCAACAACAGAAAAGGACAATGTCAATGTGTAATTGTGTGATTAAATGGTTCGCTACTGTAGCAACACAACAAATTGACATAAATAAGTGAGGGGGAAAAAAACCCTATAGAGTGCAATAAAAACATATTCATGTTACTGTTCCCCCCGCCTCCACATCCATCCATCCATCCATTATCTGCACCGCTTATCCTCAGTAGGGTCGCGGGGGTGCTGGAGCCCATCCCAGCTAGTCGCAGAGCACACAGGGACAGGCAAATCGCTCGCACGTTCACACCTAGGGACAATTTGAACCGGCCAATTAATCTGAGATGCATGTTTTTGGAATGTGGGAGGGAACCGGAGTGCCTGGTGGAAACCCACACAAGCACGGGGAGAACATGCAAACTCCACACAGGTTAGATCTCACGATCTCAGAACTGTGCCGCACACGCGCTAACCACTGCACCGCTGTGCTGCCCCCCGCCTCCCCAAAAACTGCAAATCTGTTGTCACTATGGTAACAAGAGCCAAAAGGGCTTCTTTGTTGGAGTACAGAGCCATAGGCTGGGAATAACAGACAACTGACACCTTTTTGCATTCCTGCCTTAATTTTCAAAACACTGCAATGAAAGGTATTTTAGTTGTCTTGTTGACAATTGTTGTACAGTATATGTATTTTCGTTACTTTACTACTTATTTTTGACTTTTTGGGATCTGAAACAGTAGTAATAGAAATATTTATATATTTATTATTTATACTGTTAAAGTTTGTAATGTAGTTATTTAATAAAAACTAAATAATAATTTTAGTGCCTGAAATATTAATCCTGTCTATCGTAACTATAAACTAACTCAAGGAAAATAGGTGAAACACATCCATCAATACTACGCTATATTAACTTGGATCGAATCGATAACAAATTTCCCATTATTGCCCACCTTTATGATATACTAACGCTTGGGTTTGAGACCTTTACCTCAAAATTTCCACTGCCGAGCTTCCGACAATGGAGTGCGTCATCAATGTCTGTGCATCCCGGAGGATCGACACTGCACACAGTCAAATGCCTCAAGTCCTCCCTGCCCACCATGTCCTGTTTACACATTAAGAAACACCTTGAGATTTGATTTTACCTGCAAATTTGTGGGTGATTTAAAGGGCATTGATATTATCTACCTCCGGTTTGATGCTCCATGGCATTTTAGGAAGAAAACTAAGCACACTTTGAGAGAATGCCTGATGGGGAACGTCGTGCTCCAACAGCAGCACTTCCTCTTCCGTGTCCTTCTCCCCAGCCATGCCCAAAGTGCGAACAAAGTGACCCTGATGAAAAAGGAACGATAGTCAGTTTTGCAAGGCTTTACTGCATGACTTTAATGAGTTTAATGGGGACTGACATTGGGATATCTGGAGTCTTTGGGCCAGCCATCAATGGCTACCATGATCCTCTGGCCCGCTAAGGTAGAAGCCTGGCGGGTTTCGATGCGGATGCGTGGAATGCAGCGGTCCGCCGGGGTGAAAAGGTGGCGCGTAGACTAGACGAAAAACAAAATATTTTCAGAGTGGGTGCATGGACTTTAAGAAGAGTAGGCAGGAACTATCACATGCGATTCAGCACTTACTTGGATTTAATTAATCAATTCCTCTTAAAATATATATTCAATTGCAGTTGCAACAGACAAATACAAAATTATTTTACACTTTTATGACTTTTTTGTCCCCAATTTTGTTTGTGTGTGTATGGTTGATTTGAAGTATCTGCTGATACAGTATCTGGATCCCAATAAAACGTGCGTCGCAGCGTCATGATCTTTCCTATCACCTCTCCAATCTTGTCAATGTACTATCCATTTTCACTTTCTTTTGTTTGCTAATTTTTAATGAAGTGCTTAAATGTCAACTTGAAACGGATTGAAAACTAAATACAAACTATGTAGACTCGAAGTGACCAAAACGCATCTTTTACTTCTCATGTTTTGCCCAGCCTTTTTAAAGTTTTAGGGTACCTGTAGCAGCAAGATGGTGGACAATTATGTCAGTTCCCTTTAGGTGAAGCTCATGTTATGTAAAATAAACATAATGTATTAACCTAAGAGTATTTTTAAAATGCATTTTAACTAATAGTTCATATATTTGTGCTTGATAATTAAATCAATTGTTTTTTTATGAAATTCGTTTTACCACTAGGAGGTAATTATTAATACACTGTTCCTTTAAGATTGTGTGTGAAGTCCTCTTCAAACACAGCTTTTTACACAAGAGTGATGGTGGTCCAGAAGGAGTGTTCTTAGCCTTATATTAACGACTACTCCCCAAACAAAGTCTAACATCACCTAACATTACCTCTTTGATTTGAGAGACATTGAGCATTCCGCAGAAAGGTCTCCAGTTCCTTTTGATTATCCCGACAATCTTGCCTGTGGGCTTACGGTCTACATCTCCTCCAAAAGTTCTCATCTGCTCATAAACAGAGAGCACATGGTCAACTACAGAGGCGGGCTCAAAACCAGAATACCGTCACAAACAACTGACAACATCCTCCTCCTCATCTTCTTCTGCATTGTCGTCTTTGGCCGAGCCCACGTCCTGCAACACGATGGAGGATGGTGCTACCCACTGGCTGCGTGGCAACAGCTGAACGGCAACCACATCTTGGTGCACGGCTCTGTTGAGGTTCTGAAGGCCCTGGATGAGAACCTGCCAAGGTGTGGCAATGTAAATTTAACACATATATACACTACAATTGAAATAATTTATCTTTTCAACCCTCACAAACTTTGCTACAAGTTTTAACATGTGACAGATTGGTGATTGTACAGATTCAACTTCTGTCTCCGTTACGTACTAGTGTAAAACGTGCTTGAATGGTATACCTCTGTGCTATCTCCCCCATCGTTTTGAACAAAAACTTTGGCCTCCAGGTAGTTATCTCTGCTGGCCTTAAAGGTTCCCTGGATGAAAGAGCCACTTTTGATGCCGGCCTGTATCCGGGACAACGGGAAATGCTCGGGGAATAAAACCCTTCTGCTGGTGATGTCATTCTGAATAGGAAAGAGATCATTTACGATGGTGCAAAAGCAACTATTCAAGCAAATTCAATCCATAAGAATTACATTAAAACTCAAAATTGCATCCAAGTTATACCAAGAGTAATAAACTATATCGTTTCAGAAAAACCTCAAACTAAATTTTAAGAATACTAGGGCCAACTACAGTACTGCATTTTAATATTGGATCACTAGCCTAGAAATAACTGTGGGATTACAGAGGAGAGGTCACAGAATTCAGAAGACTTTTAGTAGACAAAATCATTCAGTTTTTGATGAAGTATTGTACATCCCCGATAGAAAAACCTCAATAATTCTACATTATTTATACAACCATGAGTCTAAGGAGTAAAATATGTAAAGCACACTTTTTAGGGAATTTTGTCGCGGCTAAATATTATTGCACTATTTGTAAATGCGAATGAATTAATTCATACTAATAATTCACTAAACAAAATATTTTCTTTAAGGAAAAATTCAGTATTTGCCTTAAAGTAAGAAGCACCCTTGAGAAACGGATCTGCTTACCTTTTCATCATTTGACAACGCCAAGCGGTCCACAAGCTCAGGGTTCGCTATCAAGCCCTTGATATACTCTTCAACTAGTAGGAGAACCAAAAATGTTTTAGAACACCATTGTTACTGTAGGCTAGAGGTTTATGTAAATTCAAAAGCTTACATTTGTACACCAACAGTCCGCTTTCTTCTGCCTTCTGCTTGTTACCGAGATCATTAGTTAGGAGCACCACCTTGGGGTCATCTGGCTTTGCCAGGTGCTCGCTGTACCACTTTGTTGCCACACGGATCGCTCTGTCGTTTCGATCATTGGCACTCTCCCCTGGTTCCCGTTCGATGAATGTCTCTCTGCATAGAATACATTTTAAAGAAAACATGATCAAATGAGAAAACAACACATCTGACGTGGATTTTAAATGTGCTACCTGTGATGCTCATTGGTAAATGTGTAGAAGTGTCTTTCCCCCTCGTGGATGAGGTCTTTGAGGCGTTTGTAGACTGGCGCACTGCGATGGCGAATTTCCTGGAGGACTGTCTGGAGTATAACCACGTTACAAATCACCGGGTCCTCCAAAACATCAATCTGTGAGATATCATACGGGCTGTTACAGTGATTGGCAGATTTATGCTAGACATTTTGGTGCATTATTGAATGTTCAAACCCATGTTTAGTTCTGAGCACCACTGATAAAAGATTTAAAAAAAAACATTTACCACCCCAATACCTCAAACATGCTGTAGCCACTTCCATAAATAAATCATATTTAAATTGTCTTGGGAGAGTTGTGACCAATGATGACGCTGTATTAAACTGTCTACTTCTCACTCGTCCAATCAAAGCACCGAGAAAATTCATTAGTCTATGCGGCTCCGTTGTGCAAAGGAGAAAAATGTCTGTTGCGATTAGTATTCTCGTCATTTGTCTTAATATGAGGTTTCACGAAAACGTGGCAGATTTGCATTAAAAATTGTTTTGTACATGAAAAGATGAACATGGAAGTCAAATTCCCGTTTTAGACTTGTGAATGTGCATGTACAACACATTTTATTCACTTTAACAGTCATACAGAATATGTTCTTTAATACCCACACCAAAAATGTTGATGCTTTTTTAAAATACTTAAGTCAGGAGTCATAAACCTATTTAAAGTCAAGAGCTACCTTTTGTTATTGATTAGCACAAAGGGCTATCAGTTTGATGTGCATTTCTAAAATGACAACTTATCGTGTTATTGCTGTTTTGAAATGGTTTTAATTATAAGAAGTTAAATTAGGCTTGGTCAAACAATAAAACATTATGTCAGTTAGAAATCAAATTTCCTTGAAAATAACCGGTGAGCTATTTTTCAGACCCTGTCCCCCAGCTACTCAAGTGTTCATACGGGGCTACCTGGTCCCCGGGAGCACAGGGTTGGTGACCCCTGCCAAATCGATCTGTTGGAAATAAAAACGTGTGCCTTCCAATGCAAATTGAGATGACATTGCCATGCTTAAAATGTCAGTTCTGATAAAAACTAATGCTTGTTTTATTATAACATCCACTGCAGTCTGGTCATCCTGGAAGAGGGATTACCTCAAGTACGGTCCCTTCTCAAGGTTTCATTTTCCTCATGTTGAGTTTTTCCTTTCCCTCATGTATGTTTTAGATCAGATGGTGTAATAGTACTTTGCAGTCGTCTGTGCAGCCCATTGAGCTACTTTTGATTAAAGGCTTGAAAAATAATCACGAATTGACTTGTAGAACAATAACAATACATTTCTCTATTTGTGGTACTTAAAGCAGATCGATATTGTTTGAATAAACCCAAATCAATTTACTTGCCAAACATTAGTATGGATCAGTCCATGAGTGCCAAAATACAATTGATAGAAACATTTAACTAAATATGACATTTTCTTTAGAAAACGGTGCAACCCTTTGAGACTTTCTCCGACTTATGGTTATACAAATAAATGTGACATGACTTACAAAACAAGTCATCTGCCTCTCGTTTTGTTGTTTTCTTACCTGATGTAAAACCACGTTGGTGTCTGGAATAAGGTAATGCGAAAATGGGCACAAGTTGCTTTCGATGCACGCGTCTGTCTGCAGCACGGTGGACTCGTGCTGGCATTGGTCGCAAGCTTCGCTCCCGCACCAAATGTCGTCTCTCAGATAATGCTCGCGAACAATTTTCATGACCCGGCCGGTCCGAGTCTTCTTAACGAAAGTCTTGGACTTCAACATGACGGCGACGCAATCCGGTCAATGAAATAAAATGCAGGCGTACTTGTCTAAAATCTTAGCGAGACTTATAAGTGAACGTGCCATGTGAGGAGGATAGGTCTAAAACAATGCGCAGCTCATTTAAAGGCGGTTAAAACTAATTTCACTTAACTGCAACTACGGCGACTTTTTGATGACATGTGCGATTAGAACAATACACAATTGAGACATTTAATGTACAAATTATATTTAAAAAAATCCACGTTGTTTATATCAAAGCCTGCTTATCGGCCATTTTTGTTGCGTCACAGAAAAGGTAATGATTTGTAGTTGGCGAACGAAATGGCTCCTCGAGACGATGTTGGAATTGATCGACGCGAGCCGGAACCCCTACGAGACGCCATTTTTCCTCTCTTGTGATTGGTCATGGTAAATGGTCTGCATTTATATAGCGCTTTTCAAGTCAATGAAGAGCTCCCAAAGCGCTTTACAATGTGCTTCACACTTACCCATTCACACACTCACACGTCATTGTGTTTTTTTCGTGGTTTTCGTGTGGTTGACATAAATTTTGTATATCATATAAAATATTAAAAACTGTTTTGCATTTTAATTTGTTTTTATAGATGTGTAAATATTTTACTTTGTGTTTATTATCGTGTTTTATTTATTGTTGCAATGAAAATTGTATAATTTTAATTGACATTTTCAGGGAGTATGCCTTGCTTGACTTTAAAATTGCTAAGTATAAAAAAATGCAATGTTTGGATGAGGTAAAAGGTCACTATATAGTGTAAAATACATGGACCCCCAAAAACGGTTTTTGTAGCTTTTTTAAAATGTTCCTTTGTTTTTCCTTTTTTCTTGTGACTCGTTTTTCTTTCTTTTTCCCTAACTATTCTCTTCTTTTTTCTTGTCCCTCCATCTTTTATTCTCTCATTTTCTTTTTTTTTTAAATGTCTTTTTCTTTTTCCCTAGACTTTTACTTTTTCTTGTTTTTTTTTCTCTTGTTTTTTTAATTTTTTATTTATTTATTTTTATTTTTTTCATCTCCCTATTTCCTAGATGTTTCGCTTTTTTTTCCGCTTTTTTCCTTTTTAAACGTTTTTCTTCTGTTTTTTTCCTGGCTCTCTGCATTGTTTTCTTTTTTCCCTTAATTTATTGCCTTTTTATTTTATATATTGTTTTTAATTTGATTGTTTTTTTTAATGCAACTTCCATTTTGACATGGTCATCCTGGAAGGGGGATTATCTCACGTGTGGTCCCTCTTCAAGGTTTCTTCATTTTACTTATGCTGAGGTTTTTGTGTGTTTCCTTGCCCTCATGTAGGTTTTAGATCAGGGGATGACAATACAAGGAAATTATTATTATTATTATTATTATTATTAATAGTCTGTACAGCCCTTTGAGACTCCTTGTGATTAAGGGCTATACAAATAAAAATGACTTGACTTGACTTGACTTGTTTCTTTTTCCTTAGCCTTTCCCTTATTTTTAATTCTTTTTTTTATTTTCCTTTTCAGTTATTCCATTTTCCTCTTGTGCTTCTTTTTTCTATTTTTCTTTATTTTTCTGCTCCTTTATAGTAATTTTGTGTATAATGTACATAATAAGGATTGAAGCAACAACAACCAAAATCTGGGGCGCCGGTTTGGAGAAAAGGAGCCATCCCTTTTCCAATAAAGCTAGCCGAAAAAGCCGATTCTCTAAAAATAGCCGGAATTTCCATCACTCAGCTCACTCAAGGCTGGGCGCAAGTCAATTACACAGTGCCTCTATCGCTCGAAAGAAGAACTGTATTCAGTGTTAGCAGTGGGATACATCGTTATTCGAAAAAATGTTTTCTACTAATAGCTGTCACCCAGAGTAAACTTATTCTACGAGCTGTTGTATTAAATATATGTTTGGCTTACAAAAAAATGAGAAAATACCAAACACTGGTGGCAATGCGCATATATTTCAAAAGGGGGCGCGCTTTACACCACCCTTTGAATATACGTCTTTCTGGTTTTGCATCACATGATCTTGTTCCGGTTGTTAAAGGAAGCGGGACCCTTCAAAATAACCAAGGGTGTTTCTGACAGCTCTCCTCTTTATTTTGCATTTTAAATGCTGGTAAAATAATTAAAGATAACTTATGCCAATAAATATAACATTGGGCTCCCACATGCTTGATTCAACAAGTAAACGTTGTCGCCTTTAGAGCTTTTCGCTTAGCTTTTTAGCATTAGCAAGCCGGGGTATATAAACAATAATGCCCAAGCTCAAATCAGCCGCCGCCAACATCTCCAGCTCTCTGGACTTGGAGTCGGAGGATTTAAGCCTGGAGACGACCGTGCCCACTGCCGAGGATGTCTCTTCGTCTGACGAGTTGCGGCCAGGCTCTCACAAACTCATCCGACAGCTGATCGAGAGGAAGGAGCTTCTCCAGAACGTCCAGCTGCTGAAAATCGAGCTTTCACAGAAAAACATCACTATCGATAACATGAAGGCTGACTACATGTCGAAGGTAACCCAAGCATGTTTTGACCATGCAAAAAGTTTGATAGATACGCCAAACTTCCTGTTTGAAAACAAGGGCCACTGCAGCAGGGTTTTCAGATCAGGGGTCTCAAAAGATTTCAGAGATCAGAGAATGTATTGTCGTTGTCAATGAACAACGAAACTTTCTTTTGTCAGAATCCAGTCACAGTTAAAAAAATGCAAAGATCCACAGTATAAATCCATCCATCCATTATCTGCACCGCTTATCCTCAGTCGGGTCGCGGGGGTGCTGGAGCCCAGCTATCTTCGGGCAGTGGGCAGGGGACACCCTGAACTGGTTGCCAGCCAGTCGCAGGGCACAGAGACAGACAACTCACTCGCTCATTCACACCTAGGGACAATTTGGACCAGCCAATTCACCTGACATGCATGTTTTTGAAATGTGGGAGGGAACCGGAGTGCCCGGAGGAAACCGACGCAAGCACGGGGCGAACATGCCAACTTCGCACAGGAGGTTCGATCTCATGACCTCAGAACTGTGCCGCCATGCGCTAAACACTGCGCCGCCGTGCTGCCCCCACAGAATAAATGTTTACAATAAATACAGATAAAGGCCCAATATAACCAGATATACACATTAAAAGTAAAAGTGCAGACATGGTACAATAAAAACTCAATAGCAGCAAAATTAAATCAGTACATTTTCAAGTGCAATTGTGTCCGACACTCCTTAACGTTCACTCGGGAATTATGATGGAAAGAAGTGGTGAGTGATGATTGTATACTGCAGTAGTGCAACCAGTAATTGTCAGTTAGTGAGTGTGATTGTTGTCTTAAGTGTGTGTGTGAGCGGGGTGGCAGAGTTCAATAGCCATATAGACTGTTGGCCAGTTCTAGATATTCTGGCCTGTACAGTATTGACTGGTACCAAATTTCTCTGGGGCCGCCAGAGCTAGGGCCAAATTGAATTGTCAAAAAAAAAATCTCTAGTAAAGACATTTCACTGTTCTCAAATAAAGTGATCAATCGTTATTGCTAGGTTGAGGTCTTATGATAGGCACAGTATGTGAAGATAAACTTTTTTTTTTAAATTACACAAGTTAATACTGGACAATTCACTGAATCCAAAGAACAAACCCTTTTTACGACCCAGGCATTTGTTCTACAAATAACCAATCAGAATGCAGAACACAATGCAAAATGCAAATCGGTAGAGTAGCAAAACCGTGAAAAGTAAAATAGATAAATATAATAATATTTCAGCAAATACATACTTCACTATATTCTCTAAACAAAATGAGATCTAAAAATAAAGGATAATTTAACAATGAATCATTCTGTAAAAATGGGCTGCATTCACTTTACAATTTCATATAAAGGCGGGGGCCTTGAACTCTCACCCCAAGGTCCTGCAAGTGGCCTGTGGGCTGCAAGTTTGAGACCCATTTTCTAGATGATGGCATGCATTAGGTCTAGGTGCCAGCACAATGGCTCAGAACCCATTCACTGTGCAACATCCATGCTCGTCCTCCCTCAAAGGCAAGAAAACAAAAACAAAAATAAGTCCAACATCACTCAAAAACTATTGAATATAAATTTTTTCTTAAGGAAAGGTTTAGAAACTTCCACTGATGTTGCAGATTTGCTCTCAGAGGGCAGAGCAGTCCTCCGCACTAGGGCTCAAATCAAGAACGCTTTTGAGCCTGCAGACTTCTTCTTGGCTCTTGGAGTCACTTGAAGACTAGCATTTTCTGGAGAGGCTTCGAGCAAAAACATAGTGTGTGTTTAAATGTGTGTGTCTGAAGGATAAGAGGAGGCAAGTCCTTGCAAACCTTTTGTGTGTTAGCAACAGAACCTTAAAATCACATCTTAACTGGACAGGGAGCCAGTGCAGTTCAGCTACAATTAGGGTAAAATGAGCAGATGTTCTCGTTTTAGTCAAGTCTTGTTTTAGCATTTTGCATCAGCTGCAAACTTTTAACAGCAGACATCGGGAGACTAATTAGCAATACATTACAGTTATCAAGATGAGAAGTAACAAACGCATGATTTAGAATCACAGCATCAGATTGCGATAGCATTAGTCCAGGGGTGACCAAACCTGGTCCTCGAGAGCTGCATGTCCTGCTTGTTTTGGAGGTTTCTCTGCTCCAACACAGGTAATGCCAATTTTCAGCTTGTTCGCAAGCTTTGTGAGAGCTCGATAATGATCCAGATGATTGGAATCACCTCTATTGGAGCAGATAAACTCCAAACACATGCAGGACATGCGACTCTTGAGGACCAGGTTGGCCACCCCTGCGGCTAAGGCGAGTATTTGTAATATCGCAAAGATACAAAGTAGCTATTCTCGTAATATATTTTTGTGTAACTGAAATGACACACATTGCTGTGGTTATACTTTATATTAAACACAATTCATTCTCCACAAAAATTCCACACCACTGAAAGAAATCATACAACCGCATTATAGATAACCCAGTCATATACGTCTGAGATTTTTTCTAATCTTACTATAAACAGGTTATGTGTTTTTAATTTTAGAAACTCATTTTCACTATTCATTTTTATGTTCTAGTGATGCTCTGTTGTACACAAATACTTTTTCCTCCTCTGCATGTTCATTCAACATCCGGGTTGTGCAAAGTGGTAAAACAAGCGCTGGTGTTGATAAGTTTAGTTTTTAGATGTTTTAGAGGTTTTTATTACAATAAAACATGTTTACAAAAACAACTATTTTGGGTTTTTGAGTACAGAATAAGGCTGTGATGGCTTCTGAAGTAAGCATTCAAAATGGATAATTCATTCATTCATATTCCAGAGAGACAAATCACAGTGGGCTATGACAATGATACATAAGTCAGTGGGAAATTCCCCAAATCCCACTTTCAGACCAGTCATTTGTTTGAAGTGAATACTGCAGGTGGTTTGATAGATAGATAGATATATACTTTATTCATCCCCACAGAGAAATTCACAATTGATAGGACTCAAGACAATACCCCTCTAATAGTAGATCAGAATACCACATGGAACAATGTAGAGACTGTACAATGACTAAATGAATGGATACATTTGGACGTGAGGTGCAAAAAAAAAACAAATATGTTAATAACCACATTAATTAAAAGGTGCCACCAAATGATTAACTTGATTAGAATATTGAAAATATACAACTGGAAAAGTCATACTTTCATGACTGTATATGCTGTTACATATCTATTTGATAACAATGCTAGGTAGAAGAGCTGGAGGAGAGATTGAATGACGCTCTCCATCAGAAGCATGTGTTGACGTTGAAGCTGGACAGTGAGCTTAAGCTTGCTCAGGAGGATAACAGGTGAGCTGACTGTTCTGTTTGCTCGTAAGACAAGAGTGCAGTATCTTGGTAGCTTGAATACAAACTGGAATCTTTAGGAAGCAGCAGGCTCTGCGAAAAAAGGAGGTGGAAAATATCTTGCTTCGGCAACAGCAGCTGGAGGAGGCCAACCGACAGATGCGAGACAAAGCCGGAGAGCTCCGCAGGTCTCTTCGGGATTTGGACATGTCGCATGAACGCTACCTGGAGCTCCGTAATCTCCCCGAAGAGTCCATGTCCATTCAGGAATTTGTTGCTGTAAGCTGCTTTGCACTTTATTAACACATCTTTCCTGCTTGTTGTTGATTATTTCCATTTTTTTTTCTGCAGGTTCGTTTTTACGAAGCGCTGACGCCGTTGAGGGCCCAGGTGGCTGAGCTGAGTGTGAAGAAAGACACATTGAGTGAAGACCTGGAGTTGCAACGAACACAAATGAAGGCTTTGATGGAGGTATTGCACTGCTATTAAAAATTTACCCGTTTATGTGATGGGTAATTAGGGGTGGAGGATTTGTCAAAAAGATTAAATCACGATTTTCTCCTAAAAAAAACAACCCTATATTTGATTACAATTACATTTTTTTAAACACGTTTTTTCCCCTAATTTATGACTATTTTCAAATCATGTTAAACTAAAAGGAAAAAAAGATGTCAAGCTCGCCATGCCCTCTGGGCAGGTTTTGATTTACCGGTAACAAGCGCAAACAGTGTATCAAATTTGCATGGAATTAAACATTAATCCCCAAATTGAATCAAACCACAATATTCATACTCACTGCACTTTAGCTCACACTGCTTTACAGGGACAGAGTGTACTCTTTGACGACAAGATGTCCTTGTATCGTGTACTGCAGCTGAAAAGTGCTAAAAAGCTCAAGGAAGAATACAAACTACGGGGGGACTCAAACTGACCCAACTGACCACACTTATTTTCTTCAAATTGTTTTGCACAGCCTCTCACAAAGTGTTTTTTGGGGGCAAGATGGCAGAAAATTGTGTCAGTTCCCTTTAGGTAAGCCTTCAATTGTAAAATAAATGCAAATATCTTTCCTCACAAGTATTCAAAAATGCAAGTTTATATGATAGTTTATGTATTTTTGCTTATTATTCAAATCAATATTGTTTTTAATTAAGTTTTTTTTCACCACTGAATAATACACAATGTCCCTTTTAAATCTAATAAGTAGGCTCCTTTTCTCCACATGTCATATAACGATGTCAACAATAGTAACAATGATAATGATATGCTAAAATAATACAAATTATATCTAGAATGGCTTTTGCCGTTATGACATTAGATAATCACCCGCGTTGAGACACAAAACCTGATTGCTTATTAAACTGAGAGACATTGTGTTAAAATTGAATGTCGCTCTCCTGGGACAGTGGAATGTCTTTCCTGGAAAAATGCTTAGTCAACAAAAAAAAGGTCTGCGTCCACTTTTTGGGGCATTTTTCACATCCAGGGTAACCTACCCGACTGCCTGTGAAAGATAGTGGTCATATATATACTCCTTCCCCTTTTTATTGGGTGGACAGACTAACAAACATAAAAACAGATAGATATATATATATATATACAAATATGAATATTTACATCCCAAACAAAAACAGTATCACCACCCTCACTTTGCTTGCACATGATGATAATAATAGCACCTTCCATCGCCACTAGACCAGGGGGCAGTTGAGCTCTCGTTGAGTACTTGTTTTGCATTTGACATCCACGCAAGAGATTTTCTTCTTAGGAGGGCATGACATTTAGGGAAAGAGCAATAAGAACAAATCATTTTCCTCCTGTAAGAGAAATGTACGATTCAAAAAACAAAGTAGAATAAATGTAGAAAAATATAAAAAAGAAATGGCAACTTTCTGGATTTCAACTGTTGTGCGCCCTTTTGTTTATCCCTCAAGTAAAAAAAATGGTAAAACCATAATGTGTATCATGTAAGTCATGTACTAGTTATAGTGAATACCCAACAGTTGATCGTTTTTCAACTATGTGTTCTTTTTAAATTTCATATGAGTCATTAAATGTGTAATTATTATCCTCTTGGTCAGTCATTATTATATGTTTGACAACCCACTCCCTTGTCACAGCAGTTGAGACCCCAGAGATGAATTCGCTGTCATCATTTAGCATCTGTTTTCACTCCCCCTCCAACAAACACAATGAACTAATAAAAACTACATCATTATTCTTTCCACACTTCATTTGTTTCCTCTTACATTGTCAGTATAGTGCCCAAGTTACGCAAGAGCAAACATACACAGCTAACCCAATTCTCCCACGACGAGTGGCGTAATTGTAATGCAGAATGCAAAGTCAAAAAGTTCAATTTCTTTCAGATATGCGTAAAAGTGACAACAAAATGTCAAGCGTTTTCCCCCCGAGCAGTTGTTGTACATAAAAGTTCTCTATAATGTCTTGAAGCCTCCACAAAACAGTTCCTGATTTGAGAATAACTGAAGTACTTGTTTGGCGTTTTGACAGCCTCCTCCCTCTACTGATAGAAGTAGCAGAGCAAATCTGACAACCTCTCATTATTGATTCAATTGTTTTACGGGTTCTATACATGCTGACATGAAGGATGGGAAACAAATACTAAACAAGCCCCAGAGACCCAATTATTTAAATAAATTAGGTCATTTCTACATATGTCCCTCGAATCAAACTGTTGATCACCGTTTTATGTGGTTTTTGGATGACCTCTCATCGTCCATTTTTTAGCACCAAGAGTTTATCATTTGATATGTGTCTGTTCAGCGCTATGAGGAAGAACGGCGTCTACGCACAGAGCTGGAGGTTAGGAGCCAAAGACTGACACTAGAGCTGGCTGACACCAAGCAGCACATCCAAGATGGGGATTACCGTAG
The DNA here is from genome assembly GCF_059441175.1 of Urocampus carinirostris. Taxonomy (NCBI): domain Eukaryota; kingdom Metazoa; phylum Chordata; class Actinopteri; order Syngnathiformes; family Syngnathidae; genus Urocampus; species Urocampus carinirostris. The sequence continues at coordinate 14,984,291 of NC_142361.1, forward strand.
AGAAAACTACCCCAACATCAAACGGTTGTAATTTTTATCATGCATTGGCTGTTCATCAAATATCAATTGAAATAACAATATGTATATATGTGTAATAATAATTTATGACATATTCTAGACAGTTATTTTGATAGGTATTTTAACTGCTGCTTGAATTACACACAAAATTGCTGGTAAAGTCGCTCTGTAACCCTCAACAAAACAAAGTCCATATTATTTAGCACCAGGAATATAAAAATATCAACAAAAAACTCACTGTTGACTCATCCAACATTGAAAGAGTTATAGCAATACATTTTTTGGGTGTCATGATTAATGCAAAATTATGCTGGAACTGTCATATAGACAATATCAAAAGAAAAACGGCTGAGTATACTGTGTATAACCAGATATATTCTTAATCAGGGGGGCCAAAGTCAAATAGACGAAGGGAAAAATGAAATAAATTGGCCATAATTTGAAGGTTGGACATATTGAATAGTGAACACTCTCAGAATCATGCATACAATTTAGTGAGCCTAGTCAATCCTACTAAAACAAATACATCAGATAAAGCAATATGTTTGTTATTTCCCTGTCAGAAATCTTTCATATCTAACATGCAGAAAAGAAAAATTTCATTTATATAAAAATTCCCATAACCTGAACACTGAATGAAAGAAGCCGGTATTATTCATGCGCCATTAGTAGCCTATAATTTTTATTTTAGTATAAGTACATTTACAGTACTTCTAAAAAAAAAAAATTAATAGCAAATTTATATCATTTACTCAACGGATATATATTTTAAAATCTATTTGGAGATACATCAAAATAAAGTTCTTAAATCTATGAACCAAAACAACACTTTCTTCAAGGAGAGGTAATGTACAATGAAATAAATACACAACGATTGTTGGTAGAATATTGACTCAATATCATTTCAGGGGTCGTAAAAAACCTTGTCTGGCCCATGGGCTTTAAATTTGACGTATGTGTCCTAAATAAAATGTCTCTCTATACAATATTTTATCCATTACCATTGCTGGCTTATTGTGTGGAGAAACGGGAAGTACGTACAAAATAAATAAACAATCAATTTTAAAACTAAGAACAGGACTTAAACAGTTACTAAATTGTTCCTGTATGTCATCATTCAATCTTCTTCATTCTTCTTTAGTGAGCGTGACTCCTTGGAAGCGGAACTGAAGGAGGTGAAGAGAAGGTTCGAGTCCCTAAACCTGACTCACACTGCCTTAGGGAGAGAGAAGGATAACCTTAGCAAAGAGGTGTGTGACCCTGAAAAACAGCACCAATATATAAAAGACTAGAAGCACACCAAGGCCATCCTGGTAAAGATATTCAAAATGTGCAGAGAAACTGCTTTACCTTGCCAATACAAAATTCTAGTACTTTTTCTTATCTATCTTGCGTTAAAGCTTTTTGATGCCGATTACAACATAGCCACATCTTTGTTTTTCTTTATTTCTATTATTAAAAGATAAAAACGTTTTGATTTGATATCTTAAACTTTTGACTTGTATTTATATTGTAGTATCCGTGAACTGTTTGGAAATAAAATACTTCACAAAAATATATAATTAGAAATAAAATGTTTAATTTTTTCACATAAGTTATGAACCTGCCCAGAACGCACTAACCACTCAGCTGCAGTGCCGCACTTGATTTACACTCATATATGTATGTGTGTAGATATATATGTAGATATATATATGTAGATATGTACTGTTATGTTTTCTATTGTTTTTACCTATCTTTAAACGTTTAAGGGGTAAAACGTGTTTTTTTTGTATTTTTCGAAGGTGAAGATTACTTTTCATTTTTTACGAGAAAAATAAATGAAAATATATTGGAAAAAAATCCCAAAACGAATTAAAGAAATATCTGCTAATAGGGAAATAATTTTTACAATCTAGCGCCGCGACAAATTATTTTAGTGTATATACAGTGTTAAGTTTTCAATGTAATTCCTGCACGTACCCTAGGTGTACACTTACACATCCCCTCCAATTAGAAAACAACTGCCAAATCAGGTGAATGGCAAGTTTTTAAACAAATCTTCTGTACGAATGTCCAAAGCACAGTTTTTAATAAGTAAGGCAGGGGATGAACAATATTTCTGTCTTATCTTTGGGGTGGGGTAAAAAACGTGAAGCTTTTAATTCTATGTAGTTTGGGGATAATTTTGGTTGTTTAACTAACATTCAAAAAAAAAAAAAAAAAGGTATTTTAGGAAAGTATCTCCCAGGTTAAAAACCGCAAAACACTTTCATCCCTCGCTTTAGTGATGATATAGGCGTCGCTCCCTACTACACCTGCATTGTTATTTTCGCCCTACAGATGGCGACGTTGCAGCAGTCAGTGACATTACTGCAGAAGGACAAGGAATACCTGCACAGACAGAACATGGAGCTGAGCATTCGCTGTGCTCATGAAGAAGATCGCCTGGAGCGCTTGCAGGTTGGTCCTATCTCAAACACCGTCGACATCGGGTCCTTGCGTAATCGCTGAGCAAAGTCTAACCCTTTGTGTGTCTGCTTCAGGTGCAACTGGAGGACACCAAGAAGGCCAGAGAGGATGCCTATGAGAAATATGTAGCATCCAGGTTGACATGTAGTATTATCAGCAACATGTTGCCACACCAAACTTTAGAGTTGCTTTATTTTTGCTTTCTATTGCAGCGATCACTACAAGTCAGAGTATGAGCGGAAACTAAGAGATGAGTTGGAGAACATCCGACTCAAGACTGCTCAGGAAATCGATAATCTGCAGAGGACATCCAGGGAAGTGTATGAGAGGGAAAACAGGTGCAACATCCCCAATTGTTATTTATTTAGTTGTTCATTCATTCTGTCTTTAAAATAATAGAGTCTTAATTGTGTTGTTATTTGGTAGAAACCTGCGTGAGGCCAGAGACAATGCAGTGCTGGAGAAGGAGCGAGCATTTGCTGCTGAGAGAGATACTCAGTCCCGATACGACCAACTCCTGGAACAGTACGTTTAACATTTCTATATATGCTAATTGTTGTATTCTTTGGACTTTCATTTTGTTGGGGTTCTCAGCTTGCAATTAAATTTACTTGATGTTTTTTCTGCAAAATATATTTAAATGAGGTACACAAATGCTTAGAATCTTATCTTGGCCAAGCTCTCCAATTCCTCGCGCACATTATGAAGAGGTAGAGAAGAGCCTCGACCAAGTTGTGCTACTACTTCTAAATAGATAGAAAAGTATTTTCTAATTAGGAACATAAATAGAGAAAAAAATCTTGGTTACGCTCTCCAGTGCGTTGCTCACATTCTAAAGAGGTAGAGAGGAGCCAAAACCAAGTTGTGCTGCTACCTATACAGAAAATAAAAATATTTTCTTACGAGGAACCTAAAGGCTTCAAATCTTTCTAACAAGTCGCATCAGCTAAGTGATTATTAGAGCTAGGCATTAAGTGACTTATTTTTCGGATTAGGTTTAGCTCGTTAAGACCTGGCACGGCAGGGCAGTGGTTAACGCGTTTGCGGCACAGTTCTGAGGTCATGGGATCAGACCTTCCTGTGTGGAGTTGGCATGTTCTCCCCCATGCCTGCGTGGGTTTCCTCAAGGCACTCCGGTTTCCTCCCACATTCCAAAAACATGGATGTCAGGATAATTGGCCAGTCCAAATTTTCCCTAGGTGTGAATGAGCAAGTGAGTTGTTTGACCCTGTGTGCCCTGCGACTGGCTGGCAACCAGTTCAGGGTGTCCCACCACTGCCCGAAGATAGCTGGGATGGGGTCCAGCAGCCCCGTGACCCTACTGTGGATAAGCGGTGCAGATTATGGATGGATGGATAGCTAAGACTCAAGAAGGGTTATTCAGGATGAAACCCAACAAAGCACACTCCCTGAACCCTTCTATTTACTCAGTCTGTCTTAATTTTATTGCTTTATATTTATGACAAATATGTTGATTCATTAACACCTGCTAATTTATGTTTGAAACAGAACCTTGTGCTATCAAAAACCCTGTGCTTTATTAGACATGACATAGTCACGCTAATTTTGAACCAGAGCCATATCAGAGAGGATACATTAAACAAGATAACTTTCAGTTTTCATTTGCAGTAAAAAAGAGGTATTGTCGGAGTGCATTTTTATTTTGGTTTCTATTTGTAATTTTAGTACAAAACTGGTGAAAGTAAGAAAATACTAAAAAGTTTAAGGAATGCAATTCCTGCATCATGACAAAGAGTAACAACGTTCCAAATTCCGTACTGCCCCTTTAAGGAAAATCAGCAAACAATGCAGTCAAATTACAACCATGGAAATAAACTTTTTGGGTTGAGCCGTCCCAATCTCCGTCTTTGTATTTAAATAACAACTTTAATTTAGATGTATAGATCCTGTAAATTTGAAATTAGGCATCGCTATCCCTCTTCGAAGCAGAGTATGAATTTTGTGTTTCAGGATTATTTTACATTTGCAAGTGTTACTGAGCAAATTACTATGAAGACTTAATGTGCTGTATACAGAGTAAAATATGTAATAAAACTTCATTATCTAACACACGGACCAGCTACAGTTAGCTTCGTGACATTTGTTTGGTTGAACTCTATTTAATTCAAACTATTTAATTCAGTTTGACATGGTATGATGCATACATTTTTTTTGCAGAGGAGGACATTTCCCTCTGTCTTTTAGCCTTGTCGTTGATAGAGACCCACATTTTTAGCGAATGCTTTAAGGTGCACAGCCTCCCCAAAAAATACATGGAAGGAGCACCACAAAAACAGGAAAAAAAACTCAGACGACGATCGATACAGACTAGTCTTTTGAGTCCTTGTGTTCTTACAAAGCTTTGTCTCATAAAGCGCTTGGCAAAAAGAAACCTTTTGTTAAACTCTTTTAAGGTACTTTAGCTCTGTTGGCAAAACAAGCCTCCGTATATTGAAAACACATGGAAATTAATGTTCTGTGTCAATCAAAACTATAAGATAGATAGATACTTTATTCATCCCCGTAGGGAAATTCACATTATACATTATATAATTGAATCACTCATGGAAACATTTTGTAAAACATAGTCAGGCCCTCATTTGCTGCCGACTCTAAAACAAGGTTGAAAGAAACATCCTTCTTGCAGTTTTAACTTTAGAACCCGTTGGGAATGCTTGCCTGAGGATGATGCTTCAAGTGTCAAAAAGAACTCCAAGCCAGTCAGTGCAGTTTTTTTTCATCATCATATTTCACGTCTCATTTAAAATTTCTAATTATTGCGTAATTAGCGAGACAGCCGTCTTGAGTTTCAAAATGCAAACGTACGGCACATTATTATTGAAGCGTCTGATATGAATGGTGTTACCTGATTGATGCCAGCGCGTCTTGTGAGATACCTGAAGCCTATCATTATTGTGCACTGGTGCTTTGATTTACTGTATTCTTATAGTAGTCAAAACGGCAAGGTCAAATGTCACACTCAGTTCATTTAAATTCACTTTGGGAAGGAGGAGGATAACTGGTGGGCTTGTAACAAGAAATCTATTTTCACTCGTCTCTACGAGAAGGAAATGTTTTCACTGCATGAAAAGTTTGCCTAAATGCAATAGTGTCAGCTTTACTGTTAATTGTAGAGGTAGAGCGCTTGTTTTGAGATCAAGGTTTAATTCCCAGCTCCTCCGTGCTACATGTCGAAGTGTCCTTGGGCAATACACTGAATCCCTAATGCCCCTGATAAGCAGATATTCGTCTTGCATGGCTGACACTGCTATTGGTGTGGTGTGTGTGTGAGTGTGTGTGAATGGGTAAGCACATTGTAAAGCGCTTTGGGAGGTCTTCAGTGACTTGAAAAGTGCTATATAAATCCAGACCATTTACAGTTACATTAAGTAACTGTTAATCACTCTTTATTGAGAAAGCAAACTAATACACATATCACTGCCCAGCATGTAAAAGAGAAATATCCTGTGGTTTTAAGCCAGGTGTCTCAACCTTTCAGCCTTTGGGCCAATATCCTCCCTCAGGATGATAGTTTGATGCCCCTGCTTTAATATGAAAGGTAAAAGGACAGAGTTTATTATTTGACCACTAGATGTTGCTGTATGGAATCGTGCAACAAAAAACGAGTATTAAAAACTACAAGTTAGAGTACAAACTACGGAGCCACGAGGCAACAATAAAGCAACATACATCTATTTTTTTTTAAAAATTTTGCCCTGCCTTTTGCCAGGATTTTGTTTTTTCGGGTACTCGTAGTAGAAGGATAAGCGACAATTATGTCATTTTCCACTGGAGTGTCCGGAGGAAACTCACGCAAGCACGGGGGAGAACATGCAAACTCCACACAGGAGGTTCGATCTCATGACCTCGGAACTGTGCCACACACGCGCTAACCACTGCCCCGCCGTGCTGCCCCTATTTCAGTCAATATTTCTTTTTTTTTTTTGAATGACAATTCTTTTTCTACTAGGAAGCACTGAATAATACACACTGCCCGCCAAGTCGAACCCGAGCACACTATGGACTAATTCATTAGTGATTGGTTTATTTTCATATTCTTAAAAGAGTTTTTTTTTTTTCAAATCTCGTTTTGAAAATCTTATTTGAGAATAGTGTTTTTTTTATCAGAACCGATTTGGCCCAACCTTACCCAATCCCTAGTTCCAGCGGCCCCCAAGTGAATTGAGTTTGAGACCCCTATTTTTAACTCTTTCATTCTAAACTGTAGGTATTAAACAATAATATATTTTACACAATGACAATGCCCTTTCTTATTTTATGAATAAGAAAATAAATGTGTTGTGTTGCAGATGATTCTTACCAGAAAAAGAGGCGCAAGGTTGAGAAAAAATTAGCCTCGTTTTTTGCTGGACTTGTGGTGCAATCAAAGACACACATTCGAGTTGGAAGATATACATCTTTACAAAAAATCTCTGGCTTCACTATGTTTTTAATTTTGTATTTTTTAATTTCTATATTTGTTACATCTATCTCCTTTTTTTTAATTAAAGGGTATTAAAAGTTGTTCATACAATAGTATGCACACAGTCGTTTTCACAAGATTGGCAGGGACCCTGTTTGGAGCACTAGAATGTGCTTACATTTTCACAAATGGGTGAGAGGAGCTAAACACCACGTTCAATGTGTTTTAGTGGATAATTTGCACTTTAAAATATTAAAAAGCACCAAAACGTTGATAGGGCACATTTTATTGTTGTTGTTTTTTTTGTAGGTTTTTGTTTAGGTACAGAAAAAGCAACTACAAGCAAACAACAGATAATTTGCACAAGACACAGCTGTACCATACAATAATGAATTACATAAACATCCATTTCTTTCCGTTCAGGGAAAATATATTCAAATTAAATAACAAACAAGTGACATTTCAAACCTAATATATAACGGTAGAAATCCCTGTAACATAGAATATCCCAAGTAGAACTTGATATATTAATTATCTCTCGAATATGTATCTGAAATACGTATGCAGTAATCCCTCAGTTATCGCGGTTAATGGGGACCAAGACCACCCGCGAAAACTGAAAATCCGCAAAGTAGCGGCGCCCCTTCAAAAATACTTTAAAAAAACGTATACAGTATACCCCCCTGTATACAGCACACCATATAGAATACGGGTAGAGAGAGAGGGAGTGGAATTCATGTTATAACAACAACAAAAAAACTAAAATGTGTTGTATGTACATGGAATAGCACTGCGGCGAAACCACTACGAACCATTCAGTATGATTGTATTAACCGCTCTCAACCACATGCAGCAATCGCAGTTTATTTCGCTTGTTAACACTTCCGGTTACTCATTAAAAATAAAAACAGTGAAAATGTGATATTTGATGAGTGTTTGTGAAGCGTTTTGGAAAACAACAGTTAAAAAAATGGTCTGTGTTCATTTTAATGAAAGTGAAAGAGCTACATTCTGACAATGACTGGGGCGGCAGTAGCTCAGGAGGTAGAGCGATCGTTTTAGGATTAAGGGATCCCAGTTCGAATCCCGGCTTGTCCGTGTTACATGTCGAAGTGTCCTTGGGTAAGACATTGAACCCCCATTACCCCCAATAAGCAGGTTAGCGCCTTACATGGCTGCACAGATCACGGCCGCTATTGGGAAATGTGAAGCACAATGTAAAGCGCTTTGGGAAGTCATTGACTTGAAAAGCGCTATATAAATGCAGATCATTTCACATTTCATTTCATTTCATTTCATTTCATACTTTAGCTAGCGGCATCGAACGTCTTTTACAACAAATACACGAAACCACACACAGTTAGCCTTGTTTAGGTAGTACAGTGGAACCTCGGTTCTTGACCATAATCCGTTCCAGAACCCTGTTCGAAAACCGATTTGGTCGATCACCGAAAATCGTTTTTCCCATTAAAAGTAATGTAAAATCGTTTTAATCCGTTACAACACCCTGAACGTTTACCATGAAAGTAAACATGAAGCTAACCCAGGCAAATCGTACGTTCGCGTTAGCGTAATCTTCCGTTCGAAAGATTACGCTAACATGAACGTGTAAAAATAAAAAAATCAGGTAGTTTACACGTCATTTAGCACCTGGGTCTCCACAACAAGTGGTGAGCGGTTAAAGGATAAAGAAAAGATTTATGAATAGGATTTCTTACCTTTGTGGTCGTCTGCAGAAGCCATGCTCTATTCCCTCGAAAGAAGGGAAATTCACACATCTTCTTCATATTTTGCTATTATTTCTTTCTTAAAGGCAATAGTTGTACGCACTACTCTTCTTTTTTCACCAGTAGCAACTTTGCTGCTTGCACCGACCTTCTTCCGAGGCATAATTAGGGGTTAAAACACTCCGTTCACCGAAATTAAAAACGAAAGCAAAAAGGAGTGCGCGCTCACGTGATAACTGTTCTTCACGAGGGGTGGGGGCAAACTACACCCGTACGCCGCTCAGCATCGCCCCTAGCGTACCGGCGTTCGAACTCTGATTTTTTTGAACGAAAAGCAAAAGAATTTCTCGCAATTTTTGATCGAGAACCGATTTGTTCGAGGCGTTCGAAAACCGAGGTTCCACTGTACAAACAACCGCTCGCTTTTGGTATAATAAAGTCAAACCTGAGATGAAATGTGACAGAAGAGAATATACTTACGTCACGTCGCCGAGTTCCTCCATGATAAACTGAGCGCCACATAAGAAGGGGGTGAGGTGGGAGAAGTTGAAGGAGGGCGGGGTGAGCGAAGCGGTAACTTACCATGACTAAGCATTGTGTCAGGGCCTCCCCCTCCCCTTCACAATAAGAGTGTCCACACCGTGTCCTCAGTCGACATTAGCTCGCGCTCAATGGCATCAAGTAAATAAATGCTTTCATTGAGAAGGTAAGATATATTCTTTAGACCCGCGAAGCTCAGAACCAGCAAAAGTGGAACCGCAAACTAGCGAGGTTCCACTGTAGTACTTAAATGATAAAAAATATTTCATTATTTGGGATTTATCATACATGCTTTGGTTCCATTTAAAAGAGTAGAAAAATAAATCTAGTCTGGCTTATGTCAACGATTGAGAAGTACGGTATTCTTACTATTTTTTCATATTTGACTTGAGTATATAAAAAAGACTATAAATGACATGGACACATACTTGCATGCAGCAGCAGTGGCAGCGGCAGCAGCAGTGTCCCTGTCTCCGGGGTACTACTGCATGCTTGTCATTTCTCCAGGTCCAAACCACCAGCTGCTGTTCTTACTTTCCATGCACACACAGGCATGTACATTCATACACACACACACACTCTTCCTTCCACTCTCTTTGACACGATCACATTCCCGCCACACATCGAAAGCCAGCAATGACAGATGCTAGCCACAAGCCCTTAACCCCTAACCCCATGCATGCCACTATTTTGGGGGCAAAGAATGAGTTGGACCAACTTGAAATGGCAGCAGACACTGGTGTGGGCGGTCCACTTTAGCTTCACGGCTGCATATTTACCATCGTGAGCCCGTTCGGGTTCAAAAAGACTTTTTTTGAACTCGCAGGCTGACTGATGCCAGAATATCCGGGGAAATCTCCACTTCGGCCTTCCATGCCAAAATCGTGTTCTAAGGGTTGGAGAAATAACCTGTGACAAGCGAGATCATTCACATGGAATCATTCCTCGCATTTCGATTGCAGGCAGCCAGCAATAAAGAAAGACATAAAATGTCTACCATGTGCACTTGTCCGTCACGCCGCGCGTGCACACTCAGCCGAGAGCAGTCTATAGATGATGAAATCCTATCAGGTCAGCTGTAATCGGGTGTTATTAATATTGTCCAGGGCAACCTCCGCGGTCCAAGATAGCAAATACATTCCGCGTCTGCTCTTCACTTGAAGAGCTGTTTTGGTATTCTTAATCTTTGGCGTAAACTATACAAAAATCCAGAAGATGGGAGGCATAATTTGAAGAAATTTTGTTGTCACTCTAAAATGATTTCAATTGGGAAGCTCCAACACAGGGGTGTCAAACTCATTTTAGCCTAGTCGGACACATGGTAGAAAAAGCACCTGCGCTGCACTAGTAAGTTAATGGTATAAGAAAATGCCTTAGCCCATACTTGAATTACCATAATGATTTAGGGGTGTAAAATTCGTTTTTAAAACAATAATCAAGGTTTTTTTTTCCTTCACTAAGGGCCCGGTCACACAGCCGTTTGCGTCTGTATCGCGGGTAAAATTTTGCGTTTTTTTTTTGCCCGTGGTTGCCCGCGATGGAAAATGCGCAAAATTGGCCAACCCGCTGTTCATCGGTGGTATGCCCGCAAAACAGACGCCGGCGACTGTTCCGCTTCCTCACCGCGTCATTTCCGCGTCATTTTCTCGTGTGGACCACGGGTATAAAAGCTGCCGAGCCGGCGTTATGCCGAGAAATGCATCCTTGCCGAGATATGCATCCCCTCGCTACTACAACCACTTTTACCTCGTTTTATCTCACTTTTATATCACTTTTAGGGAATTTAATGGCGAACATACAACCAAAACCACTTCGTCTTGCATTTGTTGGGAATGTAATACAACTTAAACCATTCCGTCTTTGTATTTGTTGTGAATGTAATCGAACGGTAATGCACGCCGTATACAAATCACTTTTGAGCAGGTAACATGTTTATTTTGCCTTTTTCTATTCAAATCGCTCGTATTGAAACTGTTAAGCACTCTACCGTAAAGCTTATTTCTGCATAATAAGCTTTACGGTAGAGTGCATAACAGTTCTCAAAAGTGATTTATATACGGTGCATTACCGTTCGATTACGTTCACAACAAAAACAAAGACGGAATGGTTTATGTTGTATTACATTCCCAACAAATGCAAGACGAAGTGGATTTGGTTATATGTTCGCCATTACATTCCCTAAAAGTGAGATAAAACGAGGTAAAAGTGGTTGTAGTAGCGAGGGGATGCAAATCTCGGCAGGGATGCATTTCTCGGCATAACACCGGGCTGTAGAAATCATAACCGCTCAAGACACAGTCCCGTGAAGATCAAGATTTCAAGCTATGGCACCGAAGAAGCCAATATGTTATTATTGTAATAGTTTTTCATTTTGATTTTATTATCTTGTTATGAAATGAAAAGAAATGTCAAGAAATAAAAATGGATTAAGACGAGGTCACTACGTTGACGGGGATCCATGTCCACCCCTTGACGTCTCGAGCACAACTGACGTGTGCTCGGCAAATCGCGCTGTATATACGCGGAGAAAGACCCACGATTACCCGCTGAAATTTCGCGTCCTACCCATGTGTAACCACGCCCTGGCCGCGGCCAGAGCACGTCGTTCCGCGTCATTTCCGCGTCATTACCTCGTGTGCCGCCCGCGGTTAACACGTGGTCTAAAGTTTTGAGCAGCGCAAAACTTTTTCGCGCGGCCATCCGCGTGTGAATTTCCGACCGCGTGTAAAGCACTGCTGTATCTCGTCTATATGGCGATCTCAAAGCGTCCAACATCGCCTGCTTCACGGGCAGAAATTTCTGGCCGTGATTCAGCCTCGATACGCCGGTGAAATGCTTGGTGATCGGGCCCTAAAGTTTTGAGCAGCGCAAAACTTTTTTGCGCTGCCAACCGCGTGTGAATTTCCGACCGCGTGTAAAGCACTGCTGTATCTCGTCTGAAAGGCGATCTCAAAGCGTCCAACAGCGTCTGCTTCACAGGCAGAAATTTCTGGCCGTGATTCAGACGCAAACGGCTGTGTGACCGGGCCCTAAGATTTAATGTCTTGTAGTGTTTATAAATGGTGCATTTGTTAAAAAAAACAAGCAGAACAACAATTGAATTCATGTCCAATACAGTTTATTTTAGGCTGGGAAAGTCATGCAAACTGGAAAGTGACAAACTAGAAGACAGTCATTTTAGTGGAAACAATTTTAAATGATCGTTTTAATTATTTAAATGTGTTTTTCTGGTTTTAATGAATTTTAAAGAAAACATTGACCTCAGTTTGGAAACTGCTGTTTGACTGAATGTCTTTTGTGGAAAGGAGCTAAAGCCTCTTTAAACTTGCGCAAAGAAAGCCAGGTGCTATTTTTTAATTATGTCTTCTTTAATCCACGATCGTTTTCAATCACTGGGGATACAAAACATAGTTTAGTAACAAATGTTGCAGTCAAGAGAGGCATCCAATCCTTTTGCCTTAAACTGCACGTCTGTGACTTCTATTTTGAGTCAAATAACACTGCGTTTCCTCAAATGTTATCAGGTTAATAAATGGTAGTCAGCATATACAGCTTCAGTGGGTGGTTTGGAGTGGCGTGTGGCTTTGGAAACATCCAGTTGACGTATTTTGAACTGCAGGTCATTGTTGCTCAACTTTCTCTTGTGCCTCTCTCAGAAATATCTCACGGGCAGGATTAAATTTGTTGGTGAGCCGAATTTGTCCCGCAGGCCGTATGTTTGACACGCCTGCTCCAGCACATTTCGATATAGTGAACATGTACAGGCGTTTTACATGTGCATTTAAAACTTACTAGCCTAGTGTTCAAATTTTGAAGTCTGTGTGGCCGAAAAAAAGGAGCCGTCGCATTACATAACAAATTATTCAATTGTGAGTCTTGAAAGGTGATTTTTATTCAGAAGGAAGTTGCCACTGAGTTCAGCATGGTTCACAGTGTTATTTTGCACGATGCAAGAGGTGCTGGAAGTTTCACAGAAATTTAATTTTTTATTCATGGCAGCCTCAAACACCTGTTGTCAATTTTGCTGTTCCGTTTGTTGTTTAAAAAACTGCTCATTTCGCAAAAGTTTTGAAACACAGAAGTTAACTTTCAGTTTTGTTCATTTTTTAATTTCAATCTGATTCTAATTGATCTATGTTTATTCGTTTTTTTAAATCTGAAGCTTTCACATGTACAATGGAATGAAACCTTGCATCCACAATTCCCCCCGTCAACTGAATTTAATTATGAATGTTCTTATATTCTTTAGACTGTACACACGTTTTTAAGGCTTTGCGTGCGAGTTTGCATGTTCACTGGCTACACCACTTTTAACTCAAAATTGTGCCATCAGTCATTAAGTTGCCTCTGCCGGCTGCCAAATGCAATCACAGAACTTCAAACGAGGCCAAGTGTTGCTGTGGGCGCTTCTCTTCGTTCCGACGTTTTAAGACTCGGCTGTCCTGTTGAGCAACACTGAACTTGCCAAGTTTTGTGTTTCAAGACAATCGAATGATTACTCCACTCATCTCAGGCCTTTTATGATTAAAATGTAATCTCATTAATCACAGGGTTTTATAGTGTCTATGAGACAGATCTATAATAGTTGGGACTGTTGGGTCATTTTTACAGCTGCTAAATTGCACATGCTATAATGTCTGAGATAAGTGGAGCGTTTTCTGTTTTCCATATTGAATGGATCTTGGCAATTAGATTATTTTTCAAAATGCAACTGGAGATTTCACCACCTCTTTTCGATTCACCCAGAATCTTAATGAGCCTGTCTCTGTTTGGAGACTTTAGTGAAATAGAAATGGAACCAAAACAACTAACAAATGTTTGGTCAAAAAAACGACTGCATGCAATTGGATGATATACAAATTCTACATAGAAGTCCTGCCATTCAAATCCATAATCTCAGAAATGTGGGGTCAATGTGCTATAAACACTCACCACCAGTGTTGGGCTCATTACTGAAAAAAGTATTTCGTTGCAGTTACTATTTATATTTAAAAAGTAATCCAATTACCCCCCAGATTACTGACAGAGGGTCAAAAAGAGTTGCCGGACACAACCGAATGTTTGATCTTACATTACACATAGTCCAGTGTATTGCACATATTAGTGCAAGGATTACATTTATTACTAGCAAATAAGGTAGCATTTTCAATATTAGCTACATATTAGTATATATTTTACCACCTTCGCATTTGTAAATCGCAGATATATTTGTGGCTCTGCAAAATACATGATTTGCACCAGATTTCTTAATTTAATGGTACTGGAGAAATTGAAAGATTGGCTTTGAAAGTCATTAAAAGAGCTTGAATTTTGGCCATGAAAAAGTTGTACGAACCCCGTGGTTACAAATCTGTATACCCGCGCATAAAATAGTCACATAATAAAATAAATGGAAGAAAATGTTTACAACACCCCATGGAAGCAGTGAACTCAATCTTGAAAGCTTGCAAACAAGCACTTTCCCGAGACATTCCATATCCATTTTGTCTCTGGGCTTCGAACCACCCGAAGATCTCCCTTTCCATTTCTGGGTTAGCTTTTTTTTTCCTCCAGGCGTGGCGTATTGCAAAAATAATTTTACCTATAAAGGACCAAAATTATGCACACTTTTACCGTAAATACTGTCTTCACGTTCACGAACGCATTTCTTTGTAACGCATTAGTCCCAACACTGCTCACCACCATGTTCTCAGGTCTACATACAATTTTTTTTGTTATTTTTACAAGTATTCTATTCATAAATCCTGTACATGCACTAAATCATTTATTTCGTTATATCCTTTCAATCGTCAGGTTTCGTCAGCTGCAACTCGGCACCGACAACAGGGTTGCAGAGTTGTCCAACCAGGCAAAGCTGCATTGCTTCGAAGCCGAGCGGGCTCAGTTGATGAAGGAGGAGACAGACAAGGCTCTGGCCCAATGCCAGGTGGAGTGTGAGAAACTGCGCAAAAAATTGGAGGTACTCCCAAAAACGTTTAAGAGACCTCTTCTCAGCGGAGGCTTCGGAGCTGAAAATAATTTTATTAGGTTCAATATTGCTAAGAAATCAAACATGTTATGGCTGAACTCTAATGGTATACAGATGATCAGCCTTCTTTTTTTTTTCTGCAAGTTTTTCTCTCTTATACATCGTTGCTATGTTTTTCTGCCAACCTGTCAGCAGGCCTTCGTCATCAAGCAACATTTTTTCAACACTCTCATAAGACTTCAGCTTGTGTCATTCGACAGCAGCCCCAATAGTTTGTTAGTGCCTCTGCCTTGCACGATTACCTCCGAGCAATTCTTAGGAGAAACTAATTAAGATAAGAAAAAAATAACTGCTTCATATTGTCTGTGTACGTGTGATTGTTGTAATTGGTATTGGTGGTTTGCTTTTTTCATTCATGTTTTTAAAATGATTTGAATACATAATAAAATAGGGAAAAATCTTTAGTGACACAATTCACCACCCCAACTTTTAAGCAGCAATCTAAAAGGTGTTTCATAGAATATGTAGGTTGTGGTATTTGTTTCAGGAAGTGTTTCTTTAATAATATTGAACTATATCATAGTTGAACATGTAAAATGGGGGAGGAAGGTTTGCAGAAACACATTTTTTCGTGAGTGTATTAAAGGTGTGCGGATCAATCAAAATTCTGGCGTTGACTAAGCATTTATTTGGATTGCATCGATACTAGTGTCCTGAAATCGATACTTCCCTCCTCCACCTATTTCCTGAAATTACGCTTTTCTATGTACATAGAGAAGCCCTTTTCTCTCTCTTTCCCAGCGCCCTTGGAAACTCATTCATGCCTGAGTGTGTAACGGACAGGCATACCTTTTAGCACCTCTTTCTACCTGGCCTGCTGCTGCATCCCGCCGGCAAGGCGAGGACCAACTCTATGCACCCTCCTCCAACAGAATCCAAAAACGATAGGGACAAATCGGAAACGCAGCAGGGGGCAAATTTTTACAGAAAACGACAGGTGCAATTTCTATACCTAAGTGGTCTGCTACTATGACAACTCCACAAATTTACATAAACAAATGAAAATCATCGAGCTGCAACCAAAATGTGTAAACATCTTCCTGAAAAAAAAAAATAATGTCTCTATAGCAACAAAGCCAATAGGAGACAATTGACGCTTCACTTGAATTACTGACTTTATTTTCAAAAAAATTTTGCAGTGGAAATTGTTTTAGTATTCTAGATAACATTGTTATACAGAATTTGTTATTTCGTTAAATTGCTGCTTTTTGACTCTCTTGGCTTTTGTTCTGTAACAGCTGTAATAAAAAATATTTAGATTTTGCATTTATATTTTTTTTACTGTTAATAAAAATATGAAAACATTTTAGTGCCTAGAATTGTTGTAATAATAACTCAATAGAGGAAGGGTTCACTTATTTAATAAACATGGCATATTCCAAGAAAAAGTATCTGTATTGATAAATACTACCATGTATTTACTTGGATCGGATCGATACCAAAATACCCAGTATCACCCACCCTTTGAATGTATACTTCCTGTAGTGCGACTTTTCTGGCACATTTGATAATGTTAGCTTTTAAAAAATTTACTTACAGTATGTATATTTGCTGTAGTAGCTAGTTCAAATTGCATTTGATAAAGGTACGGTATCCGTTTAATCTGTTTCCTCCTCTATTGTAGGTCCTCACGCAAGAGTTTTACATGCTCCAGACAACATCAGAGAAGCGCAGTGCAGAGTTTCTCGCTCAGAATGCTGAGCAGACCTCCCGACTGGAGACTTACGAAAAACTCGAGCAGGAGCTGGATCAGGTCACCATGCAGGCTGCTGAAAGTGAGGCTGCTCAGTTCTTGTCATGAAAAATACTGCTGACCCAGTGGACAGATGCAATCAGTATACATTTCAATAAAAGCATTCCTAAACATGGGATATTAAACTCCTCCTGACTGATACTTTTGAAGAATTAGACTTCAAGTAATGTGCCTTGAAAATTATCTGAGAACCATGACTTGTACTGTAAGCTATACTCTCTCCTCTGTAAGATTTTTATTATATGAGTTATATGGGTTAGGGGTCACATGAACGGTGGGAAAAAATGATTTGTCTCGGCTTCATTTTTTATGTTACAAAAACCTGATGTTTGAACAATGTGGAGTTTAGACTTTTAACATCCATCGTATGTTAAACAAACGTCGCTGATGATGTTGTGTTTGCTTTGGTGTCCTTCCAGTCGAAAATGAAGATGAAGCAGAAAGGGTTCTCTTCTCGTACGGCTACGGAGCCAATGTTCCCACCACAGCTAAAAGGAGACTGCAGCAGAGGTACGGCTGACCATGAGACCTACAGCAAAGTGCTGGAAAACAGAAATGCCTCGGTAACACATTGTGTATTGCTGTTGAAGTCAAATTTATTATCCTTCTTGTCGAGACCAGTTCTTGACTTCCTACTTAAAAAGTGTCGACCTCAAACGGACATAGGGCAAAATAAAACTTTGGCTACACACCGAGGGCCGGACTGATCCAATGTTGAACGTTTTTTAAATAACTCACATAGTATAGTGAACCTACTGAAAACCCAACATGGGTAATAGATCTACCGTTGGTGAGATACAGGCTCGCAGGATTGGCCTTTTGAGAGTTTTTACATAGCAGCAGAAGGAGGCCAGACCTACAGCTCTGCTATTGCTACCTCTCCCGATGCCACCGCAGTCACCATCCGGACCTGATAACAAACGGAGCACCTGCTGGTGATCAGCATTTTTCTCTGATTTCCTTTTGCGTTGAATTCTTCATTTTTTTTTCTTTTTTAATGTAACGAGACGCTCAAATACTAGCTGTCGCCATAATTCGCTGTTTGTTTTGGACGGACAGATTGACCTTTGCGCCCGCCTGCCTGTTTGATTGACAACATACACCTGCCAATCACAGTCGCACGCACACGCAGAGTGTTGTTCTATTAAACATTACAATAGCTCTACTGCCTTTTCTCATGTCATATAGCTCCCTAATGGTCTAATGAAAACACAGTGGATTTATGGCTTAATAGTTTTTACTCAACACAATGTTCCCCCGTGATAGCATTTTCTGTGTGTTGTCTGCCACAGAACACAATGCATGATGAAAAATCGTGAAGTATCAACTATGAATAGTAAACTGTGATACAGCGAGTGATTACACAAGAATGCTTGATGTATTATAGAATAATGAATCAAGATCAGCTGTCGAAAATTTTCTCACGGGCCTTGACTTTGACAAGTTTACACATGAATAAAGGGAATTAACACAACCTAAACAGTCAGGCAATACTCATTTGCTGATAATGTGTATCCTCAGTAAAAAAAATAAAATATTTTTGGGTTACATATTTTAAGTAATTCTGTCACCCTTGTTTTTATTTTCCTTTTTTTCTTTTGCTGCGTGACTAAATTATAATATGTGTGGTAACACATACAAAAGGAGCAAGTTGCCTTCTATTATCAAAGGGCATTTTTAATCATCTAGGTTTGAGAAAAGTGATTTAAGAAGATTTGAGTTCCGTAAAGAATCAATCTCGGATCTTAAAGCACATGTAATGTAAATCGCAAGGTAGCGTGAAATGCTCTTAAAACATGTCTCCCCAGTGAGTCCAAGGTTGCACACAATGCACAAAGTTCCTTGGGGAAGTGTGCGAGGTTTACATTTCGTTACCCGAGACACCAAATAACTCAATAAAATTTCATTCGGTACAAATGAAATCTGCAGTGCAATGTGGTCTAAGCAGCTATTGTAGGCTTGCATCACTCTGAAAACAGTTACACACACATGTGTGTATTTACTCTGTTATTTCTCACTAAAAACACCTTCTTAATAAAGCAGAGTGAGTTGCTCCTTTGTGTGCCTGGTGACAAAGTACTTCCTCCACTACTCGTGTTTGCAGTGGCATTAAACTCGCCTGGATAGATGACAGCCTTCATACCAGCACAAATTCCTCTTGCTTTTTCTCTGCTCATTGCCAAATGTCGACGTCTGGCTGTGTGATATACTGCCATCATCTGCACACTACCGCCGCCCCTAATTCTCTCCTGCAGTCGAGTGCTACTCACTGCGACTTGTGACTTGTTTTGCATGTGTGTGTCCTGTACGTGTTTTTATAGTCCATACTCGCTTTTTGATAGTCAACACGAGTAGATGAAATAAAAAAATCTCATATTGATCTAATCTGTCATGGTTACGTAACTCATGAGGGAAATATTGAGGAACACTAGTAGTAACTTGCAGTGTTATGGAATTTTGTCTTCACTCTTTGTGTGTGTGTGTGCTTTTGCAGTGTTCACCTGGCCCGCAGGGTGCTGCAGCTGGAGAGGCAGAACACATCACTGAGAAGAGACTTGGAGAAACACCAGTCGCAAACAGGCCAGATATCTGAGGAGGTAAACCGGCGCCACAGCATTTAGTTAATGGGTTGCGTGTTTGTTTACAACAGGTACTACGAAACCATGAGCCGG
This sequence comes from Urocampus carinirostris, assembly GCF_059441175.1. Classification (NCBI taxonomy): domain Eukaryota; kingdom Metazoa; phylum Chordata; class Actinopteri; order Syngnathiformes; family Syngnathidae; genus Urocampus; species Urocampus carinirostris. Next base: position 15,003,903 of record NC_142361.1, read on the forward strand.
AATAGACCTGCCAACTACTTTAATCTGGCCCACGAGACGATGCTGAGAGAAGCATAAGAGAAAAATGAGCAGCTGATCGTGAAACAATGAGCTGCAGTTTAAAATATGTCCATTGACTTTCACGCAGTCTTTATCACCAAAAATAAATGAGTGTCGCTCAATGTAGTTAAAACAACATCCTAACAAACATAATATGTATCCATAACCCTATATTCCTACTGTAATTTGATTTTATTGCCCCTGAGACACTTAAGTGGTTATATTTTATAACCTCAAAACGGGTCACTAGAGACCCTAAAACCATTTAAGGGTTAAAAAAAAGGGAGATATTACTTTGCTATTACTTTTAATTTAAGTTTTTATTTGTAAATGAATATATTTTGAGTGTTACAAAACCAATTGGACTAAATGGTCCCTTTATATGCAAATAGACAATGAAACATTCAGTGCAAGTAAATGCAAATGAGAATGTTTTGGTTTATGTTTTTTTTTCTCGTGTATTAGCAAGGTATCAAATATATAACACTCTCTATTAGCATATACAAAAAAAAAAGTCAATCAGCTATATTTTTCTCCAACCCTTATGCAATTTCTTTCAACCCAATGCAGCCTGCAACACAAAATGTTTGGACACCTTTGGTTTACAACTTCATGTCCACACCTGTACTTCAACTCCCACAACTCCTACCTGGAAATCAAGGGTTTTCCCCATGTTTATGAGGTCCCAAATGATTTAATGCGTGTGTTTTGATGGTGTAATAGTTATCACATAGCCATGCATCCAAATCCACCTTGTTGCCATCACAAAAGGCAGCCATTGGTGGTTTCTCGAGTCAAGGCACTTTGCAATTACTCGTCTAACCTTCAACTCTACGTTCTGTCATGAAAATGCCAAGTTTTTGTTAGGGCAAACACAACAGCTTATGTGACAAAGTGTGAGAAGCTGGATTTGTAGTACCGACCTGTCACACTTGTTGATTTAGAGGGAAGGCATTGCTACAAACCGTGACGGCTCATGGTCCTATCCTCTCTCAGCACTTCATCTCAACAATCACGGAGGCTTATATTTTGTTGTGTAATTGTGCATGTGCAAAGTGGAGACTTTAATTTCGGGTGTGTAGGCGGTCACATGCCTCCTGCTCGTGGGCCAGTTGGAAAGTCATCGCAAGGTAGAAAAAAATCACATATAGACTCTGGAGGTGTCTAGTTGGCTTATTTTTATTTTTATTTTTTCAAATAAAATGACACATAGGTTTTTAAAAGCTTTTTCGTCTCACGAGACTCGTGATGGTTGAGAGCAACAAGGCGGGACCCACTTGAGTGTTAAGTAAACCAGCCATTCACCTGTCAGCTTTGACTGATTATCATTCATCAGAAATACCTTTGTGATTCACTGCGAATGAAAGGAGTGCGTGAAAAATTAGTTTCTCTTCTCAGAAAATACTAGGGTGTTAACCACCCACATAGACAGCCTTACTAACTTCACCATTGTCCTCAACTTCCCACCCACTTTGATTTGCCCTCCTACCCGCTTTTGCCTGTCCTCTTATGGGTTGTAAAAGTGGTTTAATGTGTAACAAACACACTTTATCGGTTTCTCCCCAAGATTTAAGACACGATGGTAAATCACTGTAATTCTGTTTTTTCCTCTGTATTAGCCGCATCTGAAGTTTATGTGTCTTGACTTAAAAATATATCTGCTTTATTTCAAAAGTCAGACACAAAAATCTTACGTTGCTAATTGAAAATATACTTTCAAAATAAGTACTGTAAGAAATGCTGGACTAGCATTTTATCGTCTCTGTCTGGAAGTTATTACAGTTTCATGTTTGCGAATGCATCGTAGTAGTCACATTTGTTTACATTTAATCACTTTAACTTCATGTTTTTTCGGGGGGGGATATAATGATATCAGCGTTAAAGGGATATTGTGCATTATTTAGCGTGTCATAGTGGTAAAAAAATAAATAAGAAATACTTTAAAAAAAAAGATTGATTTGAATGATACACAAAAATACATTAACCATCATATAAAAATGTTTTTTATTTTAAACACTCGTAGGTCAAAGAATTTGTATCAATTTTACATAACATGAGGCTGACTTAAAGCGACAGAACTGACATGATTGTCCGCCATCTTGCTGCTAAGGTGTTCCAAAACAACAAACCCTGTGAAAAAACTGGTCAAAAAATGATAAGAGAATAGGTGCGCTTTGTTCACTTTGAGTCAAAGTTTGTTTGTTATCTTCCCTGTGTCCTTTAGCACTCGTTTTGGGTAACACTACACTATACAGCAACATCTAGGGGTCAGTCTTTCTTTAACGCCAAATCGTCAGATCTACGTGTCAGAAAGCTTGTTTCAAAACCCCCTAAACTACCCTCACTGACAACAAGCACCCTCTTCGTTAGGAACATTTGGTTCATAAAAGGCATGAGTTTGTGGGGTCAATGGAGATGCAGCTTTACCACAGCACCTTTTTTATTGTGGTAGAAGCACAAAGTACAAGTCAGCATAATGTTACGTCATAGTTTGGCCCATTAGACTAGATTGCTCTAAAATTATGCCTCAATCGGGTCTTTAGTGGAAGGCAGCCCTTTACTCGCAGTCTTGTTCAATTCACTCCAAAATGAAAAGTCCCAGGACGGGGGCAATTTTGAATAGGGGGATTCCTAACTACTAGGCCATCGCCCAGAATTCTGCAGCATTTGGCAGAAGGTGCTAAACATGAAGACCTACTCCAGAATGTTCACCTTATCAATCACTTTAAAGAGCCATGTGTAATATTCAAACAAGACCCCTAGAATTGAAGCTAAGTTCACATTTTTCCATTTTTTTCCGTATTCCACCGCACTAGTTAACAGAGGCAAAGATCTAAGCGGACAGCGCACAAGACGAAATGTTGCGCTGCTAGAGCAGAATGGTATTGGTTGTAACATCATGTTGTTCTCTGTGCAGTTGATAGCCGCCAACCGGTTGCTGGAGCAGACACAGCAGCCCTACAGCTACCTCATTGAGACAGTGAAACACAAGGACTGTCAGATCAACACCCTCAAGCAACGCGTCGCTTCACTTGAGGATGATGTCAGGTATGCAAGATCGTTCAAACTGCACCGTATATTGATACAAGACTTTAAATTGAAGGATTCATTTCTTTTGTCGTACGCCTCCACTGTGTCTAGTTTGATTCCAGTTTTGGAACACAGTTTTAAGTGCGATATCTCGGTTCTAGTGCTTTATCCCGGTTCTTGTGCAATGTCTCGGTTTCAAGTGCAATATCCCATATAGTTTTAATTTTAGAGGTGATTAAATATATTTCTAGTTATTTTTTATATTTTATATTTGGACAACTGGAGTGCAACCTTATTTTCGTTGTAGCACACAATGATAATAAAGGGGATTCTGATTATGATTGACTGTTTTAGCAAATTTGTGAACCATATTTTAGAGTTGATAAGCACATGAAATTGTAAGCAAAACCCGTAATGGGTTTATATTTTAATTCAGTGTGAAAAAAATGCATGTTTTCTATTTTGATAACTACATAATTGGAAACACAGCATCCTAGTGGTGAGTATGTCTGCCCCCCTTCCTTTACCAAAGATTTATTTAAGAAAAAAAAACAACAACAAAAAAAGAGAAACAATGAAATAGAAGTGTAGCCATTAGTGAATGTGTTTATAGCAGGGATGTCAAACTTAAAGCCCGTCAACGGATTTGATCCGGCCCACCGACAGATTTAATCCTCCCCGTGAGACAATGGTGAAAGAAGCTCAATAGAAAAATTAGCTCCATCACGGCAAACAATGACCTGCAGTTTTCAATATGTAAGCCAGGCACCACTCCAATTCACCCACTGTAGCTGTATTTGCTGATATAATTTATTAACCAGAGAACATTTGAGAAAACACCCATTTCAATATTATTTTACTTAAAATAGGCGTCACAGTTTAAGGCCATTCGACTGCAGTTGCATGGTGGTGCGTGTATGTCTTTATTGACGGCAACTTTTGCTCCTTAACTACACTATTTATCCCAGCTGATTGTAAATTATCGCATTACACCTGGATTAAGAAAAACTAAATTTAGAATAGAACCTGGGTGTCTTTGCAAGAGTATAAAGAAGCTTTTTTTTCCTTTCTGTAAAATATATGGCATCTTACAGTGACGTTTACAATTTCAGGTAGACGTTTTCCTTCGAAAAAAACTAAATAAAAAGACTTTTAAATAACTAAATCATTTGCGCTTCATGTTTGTGTACTCTGTCTGTCCCCTTCCAGTTTGCATGAGCTCCCCCGAGTTAAATAAACTTTAGCGGAAATAAAATCAATTTTTGTTTTACTTTTTTTTTTTTTTTTTTTTTTTTTACAATCGATAAACACTCAGAGAGAATACATTTTAGTGAAAGAAAAAAATAATGACAAAAAAAACCTCATTAATCGTTTTATTATCGAAACCTACACCCCTGAATCATTTTGAGCCTCTGAAAGATCTCCAGCCCTACAGCAAAGGCACACTTTTTATGCCATTAATGTCTAGTCCGGTCCCCATGAGAGTGTTTTTTAACCGTGTGGCCCCTGAGCTAAAATTAGTTTGACACCTCTGCTTTAGAGACTCCACTACCCACAAGCCCCTCCAAGTCATGAGACGAGCCAAGAGTGAAGTCACTATTTCGCAAAGCCGTTTGCTATTCATTGAGCATCGTGGAATGTCACATGTCAATGTTACATTGGCATCATTTGTTTTTAACGTTCTACTTTTGTTCAGCCTACATTGTGGCCGCCTGCACTAACACTAGTTGAGATCTACTCTGGCTCAATAGTTCGGTTATGAATTCCATCTATGACACCTGCAGAAAGCAATTGTCATGTTCAATATTTATTCGAGGTCATAGTTCAATCGGGACTTCCTTACCTTAATCACACCTATGTTATTAAGATGGTGACACATTCGGAGTACTCCCCTCGCAAATCTTTGCTTTTGCACTGATCTTGATTGGGCTCCACCCTGATATGAGAAAAAACTGACTTCAGATAAAGTGCATGTGGCACGTTTACTGTTTTGGTTGAGTCACTCTGAGTCATCATTAGACAGACAGTCTGACTCATTTCATAAATGGAAGTACATTGAACGTTATATTTTTAACATTGCTCTCCGTGTGTGTTGCTAGCGCTCTTAAAAAAGAGAAGACTTCTCTGCTGCAGGTGAAGAACGACATGGCCGCAGATCTGGAAAGGCTCCTCAACCACCGGGAGGTATATTTGATGATGTTCCTTCCATTTGGGGAATTCTAAAACAAGGCAACCTCACTCTGAGCAAGGACATGCCACCAGTGTTGGGCACGTTACTGAACAAAAGTAATTATTCACAGTTAGTAGCTACATTATTTGCCCACCCCGAGACTCGGAGGTTGTTGGTTCGAGCCTCGGCTGAGTCATACAACATTTGTACCAATTGCCTCCCTGCTTGGCACACCTAATGACTCCCAACGTCAGGTGTTGCGACACATTGGTTGGGTGTCATTTACTGTTCAGTCATACCACTCTGTATGGTAGACCACCCCTGGTAAGATGGGAAAAGGTCAGGAAAAAGAAGAATGAGTAGTTACTTCATTTAAAAAGTACCGTATTTTTCGCACTATAAGGCGCACTTAAAAGCCTTTATTTTTTTCAAAAGCTGACCATGCACCTTATAATACAGTGCGCCTCATATATGGATCAATATTAAGTCGCAAAGTCTTGCAACTAAGGCAAGCAGCCGCCGACTAGATTTTCCCCCGAAGGCGAAGTAGTCTGCGGTGTATGCTGGGATTTATATACTGGCGTTTCATTTCCTAAACCAATGTGTCAATCATCATTTGAATCAGTCACTATTGGCTAAAGTTATTCAGAGGTAAAGGGGGCGGATCCTTTTTATCATTTACAGTCTCGCATAGGCTAAAGAGGCGAAACAAAGCCTGCAATTGGCCGAAAAAGATTAATGTGAATCACACGTTGGGTTGCACTACGGCATAGAGAAAACATTTTTTACTATTCTGGATTTGTAAATATTTTACTCTCCTGGATTTACTACACTCACGGTTGTAGGAAGACCATGGTTACGTATCATTATTGAACGTGATGGCTGCAAGAGAACTTAGGTGAGCTATGCGGCTTTATATTTTCCCGGTATCTTGTTTTAGAACGATATTGATGTTTCTGTGATGAGTCTATTTTTAAACTAAATTCAATTCAAACTGTTTATTGTCATATGCACAGTAAGGAACCCCATTTCCCTGCACAATAAAATTATTACTTTTCTGTCCACACAGTGGCCAGCAAAAAATAAAATGGAAACCAAGAAATGTTTGGCATTTCTTGAATCCCAAGACTTTAACCTCCCGAATGATATTTGGAACGATGCATTTGAGTGATTGGTGACGTTGTACAGACACTATTTCCGTACATGTCTGAGACACATATTTGCTTCTTTGCAAGCTCTCGGAATGTTAAGGGGGTAATAAGTTTGACTGAACTATCTGACTGTTTTGTCGACGTTCCCATTGTAGCGCCTTATAATCCGGTGCGCCTTATGTATGGAAAATATTGGACCAAAAACTATTTTTTGGGGCAGCGCCCTCTAACCTGGTGCGCCTTATAGTGCGGAAAATACGGTAATTGCGTTACCCCAGATTACTGACAGGCAAAAGTAGCACGTTACTCTGAAAATTACTTGTTGCAAATTACCGTTTGCACTCTAATTGAAGTTGACCCTCTAAGACAGCTTAAAATAAGTCACATAATAAAATAAATAGAAGAAAATGCGTACACCAACCGGAGGAAACGACAAACCCCTCATATTTCTTGGCTTGTACAATCTTGACCACTTGCAAACTAACACAGTCGAAACGCTTCAAACTCAAAGATTTCCATTGAAATTTCTGGATCAAGACTTTTATTTTCTTCTCCAAGCATTGTGTATTGCAAAAATAATTTTACAAATAACCGACCAGAATTAATCACTTTTTTCCCATTAATTATAGACTCACTTAAGCCCTGTTGATTTTGTTGTTCCTGTATATGCTACGGTTGACACAACCAAATATGCATATGTATAAACGGACCCCTGATTTCAGTATTTCATCGCATAGTTTTAAATACAGCTTGGATGCGATAATATACAGTAGAGGGAATATCAGAATATCAGTAAGGAGAAATTCAGCGCATCCATACTCTGTGCTGCAGACGACGCACTGTATTTAGTTGTATTTTGTAAGTAGATTGAAACAAGCCCACTATACGCCTGTATGCTACTTCGAGAGCGAAAAAGGAACGGTTGAAGAATAAAGAACATTGTGGACTGGTTTGAAAAAGTATCAAAGAACTGCACTATGTTCAAACGGCGGTTGAGTTACAACCTTTTGTTAATAACGCGTTACAGTATTTGTTACCGAGAGTAGTAATTGCTTTCCTTTGTAACAAGTTAGTCTAAAGATTGCCTGCCACAAATGGCAACATTTTGCACATTATTAGATGACTCATCTAAAAAAATGTTTCTTGTTGTCAATTAAGTTTTCACCAAAATGTTATTCACAATAAACAGTCCAAACTCACCTTACCACATAACTTTAACTGCCTAAAGAAGCGTTTTATTGCACTTCCTCAAGCCGTTGCGTATCTGAAACTTAAATCGTAAAAGTTAGGGCAGAAAAGCCTCACCTGCCACTCTAACCTCTACTGTAAACTTTTTTCACATGACTGTTTGCTATCAAGACTGCTGGTGGTCGAGACGTACTACTCCTCCTCAAACACAAGGCTTTAAAAAGAACTACCAAGAGTTCAGAATTGTGCAATACAACCAAATAGTTGAGTTTTACTGTATTTTAGGAATTATTTTTTTAGTTCACAAAAAAAAGGCAGGTAATGGAGATTAGCGAATAACTTAAGGCAGTGTTCCTCAACTGCCAGGTCGCGGACTTGCTTTTCAGTGGGTCGCTAGCCTTTGAGAAATTAATGCTGAGAAAAATAAACAACTGAGGATCAATAACACTTCATAAAACTAGATGGCGATAATGCTCTTAAAAAGCGAGTTATCACCGCCATCTTGCACCACAGAAAACGATCGGTACAGTTTGTGCTTGGCCAAACGCAGATACAGCGCAGATATCCGCAGACAGAATATGAAATATGGATTTTATTGTATCAAAAACAAAGCTACTGAAGTGAAGAGTTTTAGATATCAATGAAAAAGTAGCTCATTGGGGTGGAGAGGGATTTCATGCTCGTCCCTGCTTTTTTTTTGTTAGCGTTGCATGAAATGGTAAAAGTAAGAAAAGGTCCATTTCAAATACAGTCCAAACGCCAACCTCAAAAAGAAGAGTTTATTCGAGCGCGTCTAAAAATGTGAGGAATGAGTTGACCGAGGCTGCAATCATGACTTTCAGCCACGAGGTGGAGCAAGAAGTAACAAAATTTCACATTACGGACAGCACCTGTAAAGGGACAGTGTGTATGATTTGGCCACTAGACGTCGCTGTATTGCAACCTAAAACGAGTGCTACCAAGCACAATGAATAAACAAACTACGGAGACTCAGTGACCAAGCCGCAATATTTTTCTTCTCATTTTCTGCCAAGGCTTTCGCGATTATTTTTTATTATTTTTTTAAATGTGGGTACCTATCACAGCAAGATGGCCAACAATTATGGTGATGCCAATTTTATGTCTTATAATGCAAATTTCTCAAGTTACGTGTATTTAAAAAAAAAATCATGTTTGTATCTTTTAGATTTTTTTTTTTTGCTCTTTTTTTAAATTAATAGTGTTTTTATAATGAATTACAAATGTTACTATTAGGAGACGTTAAATAGTACATAGTGTCCCTTTAAAGGTAATATTGTTTATTGAAGTTGTTTAAGGTTTTTCCGGTCGTTATGTTTTAGAAAGTACGTGAATACATTTGAACAAATCCGACTTCATTTCAGCAGAAAACCGAATTCCGGCTACATGATTGTTACTGACTTGACGTTAGCTTAATTAATCAGATGACTCTGCAGCCAATTGTTTTGAACGATTTATTTATTTTTGAGGTCAAACTGCGTTTTTTTGCACACAGGGTCCATAGGTGTGTTTAAAATCCTTGAAAATGTTTGAATTTAAAAATTGCATTTTCAAGGTTTGAAAAGTGCTTAAATTTTGTGTTTAGAGCTTGTAAATGCTTGCATTTTTTGCCACGTTTCTTGGCAGTCTGATTAAAGACTACACATTAAACAAAGAAAAATAAAACAAGTCTGCTTAAAAACAGCGCCGACACACCTTAACTCACATGATGAACATCAGAAAAATTGAGTGCTGTCAGTGAAAAGAATAACAAGAAAATTTGGTAAAACATTGTCCAAGTTGTCACAGCAACAAACACTTATGAAATGGGGCACAGAAACTCATTTACTCATTTCATTTACTTTTTCTCTGCCCTATTCAGTAAAACGTAGCTGCTTGTTTAATATTTGGCTTAAGTTCTATCATATTTTCTGCAGGCAGTGTCCTCAAACAACAGCGCTAAGGACTGATTCAAATTAGATATCTTCTTTTAACGGTACTGGAAAGATTGGCTTTGAAAGTCCCTATAAAGTGCTTGTGTTTGGCAATGAAAAGGGTGTACAAACCCTGTCCATAATATTTTTCTAGTATTCATAATCACAAAAAAACAAACAATATAATATGTAAAACTAAACATTCCAAATGTCAGATCGGGACGTTTCAAGAGTTTCTTAAAAATGTTGATTTTTTTTTTCTCCAGCAGTTAGTCGAATTTCTAGTTGAATGGTGGGGTACCGAAGTCAGATCCATTGTGAAACACTGATTTAAGAATTATTTAGGGTTCGTACAGGTGCTTGGATTCCTTAAAAACGCTTGAATTTTCAGGTTGCTTTTTCAAGGGTTGAAAAGGGTTTGAATGGTGGGTGAAGTGCTTGTAAAAGCTTGAAATTGTTGCCATGTTTCTCAAAGAAGGTACTCGGACACTTCTCTTTGGCGGCTTCGTTTTGCCATTGCATTTATTCTTCCTTCGTGATTACCGGTGGTATTAGTTTGTATGGCATTGTCCTATTAAGTGTCATCATCCCCTTTGGGTTGTGCCCAAGAGGATAGGTGCATGCTACACCTAAACAGGGCACTATAAAATGTGTATTAGTACAAAAATTGCGTATAAATTATGGAAATGTATTATAAGAAAAAATATATAAGGTAAGGTTTCCCAGTAGTAAATTGTAATGTCGTCATGTTTGTATAGCCCTTAATCACAAGACGTCTCAAGGGGCTGTACAGACCAAACTATTATTACACCATCCCTTGATCTAAAACCTACATGAAGGGAAAAAAATACCTCAGCATGAGAAAAATGAAAAAACCGTGAAAAGGGGTTGCACATGAGGGAATCTTGAGGAAGATATGCCCATCCAATTCTTTTCAATAAATATACTTACAGACCTGTACATGTGATAAAATAACTTCCTGCAGAAAAAATGTAAGCTACATATCACTGTCAGTTTTATGCAAAATGTATTTGGGCAGAGATTTGTCTCCCATAAAATATATATATAGGCGATTTGCTCGATAGCTTAAAATCCTGTGTTGATAAATGCATATGTGAGATTAAAAATCACATCTGTAAATGGCAGTATATTTGTGTCTGCAAAATACATAAATCTGATTTTTTTTAATTGTACTGGAGAAATTGGAGAATGGGTTTTGAATTTCCTTAAAAAGTGCTTGAATTTGGCCATGAAAATGGTGTACAAACCCTGTTTATCACAAATGTTTTTCCCCTGTTGCTTTGTTTATGTAACAGATCTCCCCCCTAAAATCTGCTGGTAATTTTTCACGTTGACATTGAAGGCTTCGAAGCAACAACACAGTGATGAAGCCAGTCGTGCCTGTTTGCATTTTAGGTCTGCAGGAGTCGCTTAAAAAACAAGCGCTGGGGCTTTTCACACCAGACGAGTTCTCTCACAGTGTTGCAACAATTCCTTTAGGATTATGTGTGTGCGCGTGCATGTGAAAACAGGTCTTCACCACCACCTTCGGTGCTGACTGTTTGCTGTATGAAGTATGTGTCCTGTCATAGACAGCTGTTCCTCCGCCTGCCTGTTTGAGATGCCACCGCAGTGCGTTTGTGTGTGTTTGTGTGCACGCGTTGCTGCGTTTGTGTGACATGCCAGGGCTCATGTCCTCAGGGGTGATAAATAGAACAGCGAAAATGGCTCGGGGTACTTCTGAGCCCCCCTGTGAGATCCATGAAGTAGTTGAGTCCCGTGGTTCACCATTGTCTACAAGGAATTGCTAAAGGTGTCCCCCAAATAACCCAATTTTTGTTAATGGCCCATATACTTTTTGTAGTGACAATAACAATTTAGACAGGGGGCCCCCTTCCCTAGGGTCTTGGTGAGGGTTGCGGCAAATCGGGTTTTCCACACTAGATGAAAACATTCCGCTGTTTTCAAATATATAAATTAAAGGGACTGTGTGTATTAAAAAACTAAATATGAATACAATTACTAAATTTTGTGCAGGCTTGGGGAGTAACGGAATACATGGAACGGCATAAAGGATGTTGGCAAGCTGTTTGGATTTTTTTTCATTTTGTTTCTGTCGTATTTTATGTTAGTTTTGCCAGAGATCAAAGCCAGGAGAGAAAGCTTACCACGTGTTCTGAGTCATAATTTTGTCTTTTATTAGCATATTTGGTATTGGAGTAATCCAAAAGTAATTGAAACTAATCCAGTTAAAGTAACCCTACCCAACCCTGATTACCTGACCATTAGATGTTGTAGTACTTTGTCGTGCAACTGAAATTTTGTTATAAAAATGAAGAAATCACATGAAAATAAATCAATCAGTAATAAATTATTCCATAATCAACTGGGGCTGTACTTAAAGGAAAGGTGTATATTATACATGCCTCCTAGTGGTGAAAATGTCATTTAACAATAAAATTATATTGTTTGAAATAATTGGCAAAATTCTATGAACTATAATATAGATGTACCTTGTTTTTATAATACTTATAAACTGAGAACTTTTGATTTATTTTGCATAACATGCGCCTCGCATAGAGGGAGCCTACATAACGATCAAGCTGCTACGGATACCCCCCAAAAAATGATGAAAGGCTTGGCAAATGAATAGAATAAAACTGGTGCTTAATGGACAGTCTCCCTTATGAGAAATCCTCTGAGTTTTAGAACTACTTTTCAGTTGCACGATAACATACAACAACATCCAGTGGTCAAAAAATACGGACGGTCCCTTTAACAGTCTTATTATGGCGGCGGACTCTAACTAACATCCTGAAAGCCACAAATGGCTCCTGGCAGCGAAGTCCCTGCCTTAAGTGCTTATTCTCAAATTAAGAAAATAGACAAAGTTGTCATGCTTTTTAAAGTTAATAGCATTAGTGAACATATATTTTAATAAAAATTGCACTGGGAGGCCCGTCATGATATCCACTGGCAGTAGATACAAATCTGCACTATAGTAATCATATTAAATCAAATAGTTTAACATAGTAACATTTTTAAGTCTTCCTTAGCCACTGTCTTCTCTTTCTTAACCATTTATCCAAACACTTTCTCCATGCCATACATTTTTTACTTGTGATCAGATTTTACTGTGTAATATTGTGTATTTTAATAACCAAAACCAACCCTTTATACTCTGTTTCTTAAATGTATTGTAGCATTGATGTTTTTGATCGATAGAATTAGAAAAGAAACAAAAGGACATTTTCGAGATTTTTTTACTCGTGACAGTGAGGATAAAATGTATTCCAATGACCTTTATTCATTAAAATAATTTAAATGCCAAACAAAGATGCATGAACTATCATACAAGCTTTGTATTTTTAAACCACTTATAGTTTGAGAAATGTGCATGTTCCGGTCCGTAGCCTTCACGCAGAAAATGCTGGTCTATTAAGTGATCCTAAAAGCCGAGGAGAGAGACGCAGAGTTCAAGAGCGTTCTCCATTCGGGCCAGGTGCTGAAGAATGCTCTTCCGCCTGAGATTCAATATGCAAAATCAGTGGAACTGTTTAAATCTAGGCTTATAACACACGTATATTCTATATTCTATGCCCATATTTCATGTTGACAATATCTGTGTATTGTTTGTTAATGCTATATCCATTGCAACCTGGTCCTTTTTATTTTACATTATACTTTAATTATTTTATATTTTATTTTTAATTTTATTGTTTGTTAACGTAACATTCATTGCAGCCTGGTCATCCTGGAGGGGGGGATTACCTCATGTGCGGTCCCTTCTCAAGGTTTCTTCATTTTCCTTATGTTAAGAGTTTTTCCTTGCCCTCATGTATGTTTTAAAACAGGGGATGGTGTAATAATTGTCTGTGTTTGCAATAGTCTGTGGTCTGTGCATCTATTTGAGACTCCTTGTGATTAAGGCCTATACAAATAAACATGACTTGACTTAATTTTACATCACATGAGCCTAACCTATAGGGAGCTGACATAATTCACTGCCATCTTGTTGCTACGGGTACCCAAAAAAAAAACGTGTGCTACAAGGCACAAATAAAAATCCAAACTACCGATACTCTTGTGACAATCTGCCCTGTAAAAGAAAGGAAATCCATATTGTATTGTAAGCCAGTGTTTAAAATATTGTAAAAAGTAGTGGTTTGTCGTCTTGAATTTACGGTAGTTATTATATTTATTTTAAAAATCATCATCTGACTCCCCTTCCGCAGGAATTAGCCATGATGAAGCAGGTCCTGGTCAACATGCGTTCGCAACAAGAAAATGTTCGGACCCGCTCGGATACCGAAAAGTCTGATGGGGGCCCAATCAAGGGCCACTCCAAGCGAGAAAGCGGGCCAGCCAAGGACGAGTCGCCCAGAAAACCGCAACCTACCGTTTTCGTAAGTGTTTGACGGGGCCAACGCCCAAGCGTGAGTCACAGCTCCTGAACTGAGACAAGGGAAACACGCTCGATTGGCACAGAGACAAGGAAAAACAATTGTGTCAGTTAGGTTCCATTTTCGCAACAGTGTCGAGACACTCGCTAATATCGACGCTCATGCCTTCGTAATCGACTCTTTTTCCTGGACTGAGATATGTGATACATCCATCTTAATGTCTTAATTTGGGGTGAAATAGGGTGAATTAAAGTATATTTCAATTCTGTTGAAAATGTCATTCAGGTAAATTCAAAATGGCAAACTTTTTATTAGTTACAGTCACTTCATTTAAAATGTATCTCATTTACCCCATAGAATACCGACACCAAAAAGTAGTGCTTTATTTTGAAAGTAACTATATAGTTAAAAATTCCTGTATATACCTGCATAGAAGCCAACCCCTTAAGACTGCTTTGAAATAGCCATGTGATAAAAGAAATAATAAAACACGTTCCCTAACCTGTTGAAGCAGTTACCCCTTTTATTTCCTGGTCCGGGCAATCTTGAGAGTTTGCAAACAAACACTTTGTTAAGACACTCCATATCAATTTGGTCTACTGGGCTTCAAACAACTCCAAGATCTCCTTCTCCATTTCTCTGTACTGTCCCAGACATTATCTTTTCCCTCCAAGCATGGTGTTGCAATAATAATTTTACAAATAAAAATACCATAATTCAGCACTCTTTTGATGTAAATTCTGTGCTTGCGTTTACCCCATTGATTAAGTTGGTTCGTTGTTCCTGTATAAGCCACACCCCCCTCTCTACCCGCTGCCTACCGTCCGCTACTGGTGACACACACTCAAATATGCGCAAGTAAGCTCACCCCCTGCTTTGATTATTTAGGTTTATAGTTGTAGATGTGGCTTCGATTTAAGTCAATCCGGAAGGAGAATATCTGCATGAGGGGAAATTTAGTGTTCCTGTACTCTGCTTGAGACAGCATCACTATATTTAGTTTTATTTAGTACGTACAAACATGCCTATACATATACAGAGAAAATGTATTCCCTTCCAGGAACGCATTCTTCCCAACTTCGACCAAATATAATTAGATAAAATGGAGCTTTTGAGTTGTGAATTTGGGGTTTTGAGATTTGTCAATGTGTATTTCTCTTTTTGCATTAAGCCTCCACGATAAACTATATCTACCTACCCTGGTCATATCCCTCGACAGGGGTGACCGACAGCAAGACAAACACATACAAAAACAAAGAAAATAAAAAACAAGGGGAAAAAATAGCAAAAAACACATTTTTGGACCATGGCCAACCCAAATGCCCAAAAAACCAAACAAGTTAGGCACCTCGGCACCCAAGTCGGTCATGCTTTCGTCCCTCCAGAAGAAACGGGACACAAGAAAGCGGCCATATCACTCGGGTCAGGGTGACACAACACACTCTTCTGTTCAACAGCAGGGCCTGACAGCTTTCACTGGTTTACCCCTGCTGCATCATACAGGTGCCCTGCCCATCCCTTAGAACGCGTCTTAACATCTCACTATCCTTTTACAACACCTCTCCACTCATTCCTATCACCAACAAGATAAATTAAAATACAAAATATAATTTCCAAAGGAATTTCACAATTTATTATTAACACCTACTCCATTTCCTCTAGTTGCTGCCAGGTCATCTTTAACCTAGTAAGTCAAAAGGTGTTATAGAATTGTTCTTTTGTGTAGCTTGAAAAAAAAAAAAATTCAAAAGAATTCTGTGTTATACTCCTGTTCATCTGAATCACGTGACATTTTCTTCAATGCTCATTCTAATCAAGTTTTTATTCCGTTTCATTTTCAGACAAAAAGAGAAGCTCCTGATTGGTACCAAAGACTCAAGCAAAAACCCAAATAAATGTTTCCCATTACTTTATTACTTATTTTTTTCTTTATTTTTGCCTTCATTCCATTTTTTCCTGTTATTTATTCTTTCATCGTCTTCCTTTTTTTTTGGCTTCATTTGTCTCACAAAAGTCATTTTGCGCATAATGCTACATAATAAAATGAATATATGGAAAAAAGCAACAAAAACAACCTGAAAAAACGTTTGTGAGCCGAAAGAGCTGCATCTTTTTACAGAGCTGAGCCGAAAGGGCCGCTTCTCTGAAAAGAGACTGAATTTGAGTGAGAGGAGCTACCTAACTACTAAATTCTGCAAACACGTTGCACAACACCCCCGAAGACACGCAGATGACAGGCAAAACGTTCAAGAGAAGTGAAATGAATAATAACAGTCCTTCTTTTAACGTGTTTCTTTTTCTTTTTCGGCTTCAACCAGCACCTTTCTGCCTTCCATCGTACCAGCTTCATTTCATTCACGCTGTTCTTTGTTCATTTTACGGAAAGGAAGAATGGTGGTGGGCCAAACCAACTTTAAAAATGGGGGTGGTGAATTCCCCCATATGGTAAAACTCATTTCATCTGCTAAGTTGGGGTTGCCAAATAGCTAGTAAGGTTAGATCATAGAGGTTAGACATAAGCCGGCCCTTTGGGAAATTTCTCGTTTTTCTCTATCAGCCACTGCGGCATTGTCTGTGACTGATCATTCTCCCACACAGGCAGATGTTTGTTGGGTGGTAAAATATTCCTTGCGAAAGCATCCAATTATTCATCTTCACTGGCGCAGATTGCTGCTCTTGGACCGATCCATCTTCTCATCACTTGCAGTTTTGATTTGGACGCTTGGCACATCTAACATGACCTCATAATGTAGAAGTGAAATCCACCTGGATGTCAGTAGTAAAGTGCACCTGCTGGTACTCATTGATGGTCAAAGAACTTAAAAGACATGAGAGAAGGCGGAGGGAAAGTTACAATCCAGTTCATCGGAAAACGTCAACAACTCAAAACCTACAGTAAAACACTCAAACAGGCAAGAAAAACATTTTTCTTAAATCTTAAAGACAAAAACCAAAAAAACATTTTTTCTTTGTTACCTTTAAACTTAAGTCGATTTTAAAAAGTCCCCACCAGAGCTGACAAATGCTCTTCGTGATGACTTTCAAGAACATTTCTTAGGTAAAATTACTAAAGTCAGGTGCAGCCTATTAGCCTGTCACATATAATGGGACAATTGTTTTTACCTAAGGAAACACTGGAAGGTTTTACCTTTGTTGATGCAAGGACACTGTTCGAATATTCTCCCGAGTCTAGTCAACAAACTGCCTTTCAGACCCAATTCCCACATCTGTTTTAAAGACATTTCATGGATTCTTCGAGGAACAGATTTTAAATATAGTCACTTGCTCTTCAGACAATTACAATTCAGTTTCCGACTTACCATTTGAAGCAAGATTTTAGAAAAACTGGTTTGTCCCACAACTGTTTTCTTTTCTTTTTTCTTTTTTTTTTTTTTTTTTTTAGATGAAAGCATTTTAGAGAAATTTTAGTCTAGTTTAGGGGATCAACCACATTAGAGACTGGCCTTGTAAACTTTTAGTGTAATCAGGTACAATGTTTTGATGAATTCACAATTCTTGTACTACTGGATGTCCGTGCTACCTTTGAAACAATAGATCACCACATCTTATTAAACAGACTCCTAAAACCTGATGGCCACCACTCATGCTGTTTTTAAAATATTTTTTTAATCCTATGTCACAGACTCGGGCATCTTCCTTCGGAACCCATGCTTTTAAATATGGAGTTCCCCAAGGTTCAATTTTAGGTCCAGTACTTTTTAATCCTTATATGTTTTCCCTTGGAAATGTCGTCAAGAGACTCGACGTAAGTTTCCATAGTTACGCTAACGACACTCTGCTGTACTTTGCCTTGTCCCCTGATGACACAAGTCCTAAAGATACCCCTTTGAAATGCTTCATTGATATTAAGACATGGAAGGCACAGAACTTCCTACAGCTCACCAAAACAAGAGGTCTTGATTATTGAAAGTCGGAGGGAGGCATTTTTTTTACCAAAACTTCAAGATTTTAGACCAATGTGTTTAGAGGTTGGGTGTTATTTTGGACTCTGAATTTGTTTTTTTTTAATTATTTTTTTATCATCAAAGGAATAGAGCCGGAGTCTCTCAAACAAACACTCGGTGGGGCTGTTGATGTAAACATCTATTTCCTCTTGTTTAGGTTACTATAATTCCCTGCTCTTTGGTCTCCTCAAAAAGAATATTGCTAATCTATTGCAAAATTCAGCACAACATGTGCCATCAGGGAGGAGGGGGATACATGACACCAGTTTTAAAATTGCTGCATTGGCTCGCCACGCATTTGATTATCGATTTTTAGGTGATTTTACCAGTTTTTAGGGTGTGGTTAGCTGGCTAAAAATCCTTCCCGCAGCCGTCTGCTGCCATTTTTATCAGTATAGATGAGCATCCCGCTGGTCCCTTTCCTCATATGACTAGTCAGTTCTTGGTTCTTAGTTCTTTTCTTTATTCATTTTATAATTTATTCATGTTTTACCCATCGTGCGTGTCTGTGAATTTTGTGTTCCGAGGGGATTTTATTTTCTTACTGAGAATTGAAGGTTTTCACCTTGATTTTGTTGCATGAAAAGTGTGAAACAAATCAATTCTGAATTGATATTGTGCACTGTAAATTGCTAAACAAAAGTTGTGAAATTACTTCTTTAGTACAATGCTAGTTTGTATGGACTTTTAATCAATCAATCAAAAAACTTTATTTGTCCCCAATGGGCAAAATTAAAGGCACACAGAGTATCATACAACACCCACCCACATACAATAATCCAATGTTCAACCGTAAAGTGCTGAAGTCCATACAATAAATAAGACTGAATAAAATGTTTAAAAGTGAATAAAATGTATAAAAAGTACCAATATAAATGAGTTGGTGCACTGTTGTCAATGATGCAGGGGCAGAACACTACTGAACACTAGGGGGCGAGGAGCAGCGAGTTCAGGTGCTGAAGGTGGATGAAGCCAGTCTTCCTCCTTTGAGTCCTGCTGCCGGGGCGGCGAAGTCTCCGTCTTGACGGCTGCCAAACAAACTGTCAACCAGATGTGTGTAGGGTCCTGAAGGATTCTGCGGGCTGATTTGGTGGCTTGTTGCTCACACAGGGTTTTGAGAGCTCTTAGAGGCTGGTTAATTATTTTGGAGCAGACTTTTACAGTGTTCTACAGGCGGTTTTTACTCTGTATACTGATGGAGTTGAACCAGGAAATGAAGGAGAAGGTGTTCACACTCTCAAGGAGTAGTACAAGGTGATGAGGATGTTACTAAGATTTTGGTTTCCTGAGTATATACAGTCTTTACTGGCATATCTTGAGGATCTCTTAAACGTTCGAAGAGAACTTCAGCTCGCTGTCAAATGTACAGTAGTGCCCAAGTATTTGTATGTTTACACATGATCATTGGCTTCCGAATCTCATTATTTAATGCCTGTAATAATCCTTTAGTAAAATTTAAGATTGGCAAGTCATATTCACAATTGTTTGAATGCCGGCGAACAGCCATTTGTTTCAGTTTCTACAGGGGGAAAAAAAGGACTTTGAGGTACGTCATTGCGGCTCTTTCCAAACTCAACCAGTAAAGCTAACTTGGGGCTTCGTCAGGCAACGCTGAACTTTCTTTATTACTGTCCAATCACTCAACACTTGAAACGGATTGATGGATTGTCTAATCTTGATGGCTAGCATTACTTTCTTAGAATTATTTGCGTACGGTTATTGTGTCTCAAGGTCACAGAAGGTCGGCAAAGCATTTGTTTGCACTGTGGCGCAAGACTAGCTCAGCGTGCACAAGAAGGCACACTCAGATTGTGGTGAAATAACTGTTTTAGTTGACAGATAGGTATTTACAGTTTACAAGCTATTTCCATACAAATATTTACGGAAATTGTAGCTTATTGCGGTAACTGCAGTCGACGCAGTTCCGATTTAGGGACAAAGAATATGTTATGCTACCACTATAAGAACATAAGTCTGTCCTAAACTGGGGGCACTACTTTTTGACTTGTCGTTAACTTCTGCTTCTTTTTACAGCGGTTGGCATTCATAATTTTTATGCATTAACACTCACTATCATCACAGAAATTTGCATCTTTTCTACTTCTCAAGTTATTTAAAAAAAAATCCTGTACACTTTAAAAAAACTAAAAATATCCTTTGTTTAGGCCTGTTTTTGAAGTCCAACTTTCCTTTTAGTGATATGTCCTTTTTCCATTCTTCTATCAGCCCCACACTTATCTTCTCCCTTCCTGTTAGCTTGCTAATATCACTAATTCTATTGTTTGGGGTTGAGGTGTGCCCCATATTAGAAGTTGTGGTCTCACTATCGCCCTCTGCCATGTGGCAAGAGAATTGCGTGCCTCACTCTGTAGACACTCAGAACAATATATAGCAAAAGTGGGTGGTCAGTACATTTTTTTAACAAAAACTTTATTGATCAATTTAAAGAGTCAAGTTTTTCTTTTTAAACGTATTGTGCTTTTTTAGAGCACCAGATTTGTTTTTTAGATAATTATATCAGGGAACCAATGATAAACCTTTTCATTCTCATAATTTGAACATTTGGCTACATAGCAATTTTAATTGAATTATTGGTACCCTTTTTTTTTTTTGATAGTTCGATATACTCAAATCAAGAAATAGAGTTTTCCTTTACTAATCCCACAGAAGAAACTTGAACAGAACACACAACAAGAAAAATGAAAAAATAAAGAAAGATCAAATGTGGAGACTGGCACCATCTAGAAAGAAAATGATGGCTTTTTATTATTGTAATTTGATAGAATTGCCCCTTAACATCACACCAATACCAATACATAGTACCATGAGCTGGACTGTGGTTCGATGAAGGTGACAGTCCAGTCTGGATGTCCTCAGCAGTTGAGCCCCAAGGGACCTTCAAAGCTGGAGACCCGGTCGGGAATAGGACCACAAAATGCAGTGTGTTGGGCTGTGGGTGGCTGTAGTCTTCTTCGAGGTGGCTGGCTGTCTCCCACCGGGTTGGCTGTTGTCTCATTCAGGCTTTGGAATAGTATAATGTGAAAATTCAGCGATTAAAAAAAAAAAAAGATAATCAAAAAAATTGCACGATGAAAATAAAGAAAATCCCCAAAATTGTGACATTAAATGAGAAAGAACTGCGAAGGGACAGTGTGTAATATTCTTTGCCTCTTAGTGGTACAAAAAAACTTTCATCCAGTAAAACAAAACAACATTGATTTAAATACTGGGCAAAACATAAATGAACTATCATAACAATCTTATATTTTATAAAAAAAATCATACATCAAGAAATTTGTATTTCTTTTACACTGTGGAATCCCCAATTAAGTCCGCGCGATCTCTGTCCGGCATCCTGCCGCCACGCTGTGCCGTGTATCACTGGCCCTCACTCATACCAGACAACACAGTGTGATTTATTGGTGAAATATTACTTATTGCTATTAAAAATTGCTCTGGGTTCTTTGTTGGCATTTATGGGTATGGGTGTTTACAGTTTGTTTTCTGGGTTTTCAACATAACGTTTCTGATCAATGAACATATAATTCTTAATGAGCTTCCATATTAGGGATTCCTTAACAATATAAAGCCAAATCGAGGATGTTGGTGTGGCACCTTGGTTGTAAAACTGTAGTTTCACATTGTGCCGTATACTGTATATACTGGACCCAACCCTATGTAATATCAACGTTGCTTTGACTTTGCACGATCACGGTCTCATTACAGATTTCTCATTTGGAACCATTTTTGACTAAGCACCCAAATTTCAAGCCAAGCACCCCCAAAAATGTTAGCATTTTTGAAACTCTTTTCTATAATAAAGGACATGTTAAGCTTTGTTTATTCTTTGATGTGATGTTTGTTGCAACATATCCCTTAACCACTAGGGTCTTAGGGGCACCTTTTCCTGTGGTGTCTCGTGGGCAACTACAGCTTGTTGGCACCCATTCTTCTCCAGGCCAACTGAAAGAAAAAAATAAATGAGGAATAAAGATTGAATAAAAAACGCTTACTAAAAATTAGAAAAGTAAAAAGAAATAAAAATCTGAACAAGACCTCCCAAAGCGCTTCACACTTACCCATTCACACACACACCATTAGCGGCCATGCAGCCATGCAAGGCACCGATTGACTTGAAAAAAATGAAGACCATTTATCGTCGGAAATACTCCACTGCATTGAAATGTTACAGTCCATTTAATTCCTTGCACCGCTGCCCCCGCTTCCCTTTTGCTCAGCGAGTGTCACTTGCGGCATAGTGGCAGAGTCTGTGGATACTGAGATTATGTTATTTTGGAAGCACAAGAGTGCCGTAATTCAACTCAAAAAAGGAATATCTTATTAATAAAAACACCTTAAAACATCCATCCATCCATTATCTGCACCGCTTATCCTCAATGGGGTCTCAGCTGTCTTTGGGCAGTGGGCCGGGCACACAGAGACATACAACCACTCGTGCATTCACACCTAGGGACAATTTGGACCAACCAATTAACCAGACATGCATGTTTGGGGATATGGGAGGAAACCAAATACCTGGAGGAAACCCACACAGGGAGAACATGCAAACCCTGCACAGGATGGCTGGGTCCTGGATTTGATCCCATAACCTCAGAACTGTGTCTCAACACACTAACCACTGAGCCGCCATTCCGCCTCGCCTTTATACAAACATTCAATAAATAAAAGCTGCCTTTAAACAAACACCCAATTGATATACAGTTAGTGAAATGTCAGGACCAGAATGGAGACAGGACCCACTTGCGTTATATTTCTCAGTTTTATTGGGAAAAAAGGAAAGGGTTGCACCCACGATCCGGTGATCGCTCTGAACGCGGAAGTGGGACTTCCGTGGCGAGCGATGGCGGTGTAGGGAACGGAAAAAACAGGTCAGTAGCCAGGACAGGAGAGCAAAAAACGTGGTCGGGATCAGAAACAAGTCGAAAGCCAGGAGAGGAGACGTGGCCAATATCAAAAAAACGGGTCGAAGCCGGGGAACAGACGGAAGCAAAAACAGGTGGGAGTCAAGGTCGAAAAAAGCTTGCCTAGAGTGAACTGACGTCCGCAGACGGACTGACAACAGGTGACAGATCGACGTGGGTTTAAATAGTGACAGGGAGCCAATCAGAGTCCGAGGCAGTTGGCGCCAAAGGAGCGGACACAGGTGAGTCAAATCCTAATCATGACATGAAAAGCCTTCAGCAAAAATCGTTTCTTTGAAATGTTATCATGATTGAATTTAACATGTTATGTCACTTTAATTGAAATTAAAAATATGAGTTTTAACCAGCCAGATCTAAAATCGCCCCAGGGTTAGATGGATGTTTTCACAAATAAAAGTTCTACCCTTTCGAAATAACCACTTTGTGAAATAGCCAAACTATCTATCATTCGCAATGGAGTACCTCCATTTTTTTAATTTCCACTTTTTACGACGAGTTAGAATTCCTGAAAGCATTTTTTTTTGTCTTTAACTTTCGATTCCGAAACGCTTATAAAATGCAGTTATTAGACATTGATTTTCCTTTGTAGACGTTGGCCGAGCGCGTCCTCAATGTCTTTAGACGGCGACGGCTAAGGAGTTGAGGGCGGTGGCCGCTGCGTTTGAATGAGTGATGTGCAAGCGGCTTATTAAAGGTCTGGTAGGCGGCGCGTGCGCTGTATTTACACCAGGCCCGCTCCGCCCTGCAACGCCACGCTTAGAAAACTGATGGTAAGGCTGCCGGAGGAGGCGAGACAAGTGCAAACGGGGATGTAAGTGAGATTGTCCGGCTCCACTTGGCACCCCCGGCTCGACCGTAGCATCTTCCACCTCTCCTCGCTTCTCATTTCGGTGAACTGAAACCGGGCTCGGTCCAAGTGTGGGTTTTTTATCTTGTTTCCCCCTTTTTGGGAGCTCCATGGCTGCGACATTGGCAATGAGCGGAGGAGGAGGCGGCGGCGGCCACGAAGAGCCGTTTTACCCGTTGCACAAGGCGTCCTTGCCTGCAGGATTCCACCTGGAGGACTTCGGTTTGGAGTGCAAGATGCAAGACTCGGACAGGGGCGGCCAAAGCTTGTTCACGCAGGTAACAAGAAAGACAAAAACACGCTTGCACGGTGATCGATTGTGTTTGGGATTCAATGGGCGTGGCGGCTGTTATTTCTAACCGGCCTGCCAAATCATTTCGATCCATTTGCCGTAAACACGCAAGGCATCTCCGTGAATGTTTTTTTCCGAGTCCTGCATGTGCAGCCAGTTGGCGAACAGTTGTTGGTTCGAAACAACTGACCCTGGAATGAAAGGTCCCGCTAACTCTGGCTGCCCTGCAGGGGAGTAAATTAAAGCGAGAACACCGCCCGATTAAGAACAGCCGGTGTGGGAGCTGAGAAGTAGCAAGAGTGCCCCCCAAAAGGCTACTATAAGGGCTTGCATGCACGGAAACAAGGGTGTTCCCCTTATTTTTGTTAAACAAGTCCTCCAAAAACCTGCAAACAGAACAGGTGATCAAGCCTTCAGATGAGAAATCCCAACCTTTTCTAAAGCCCTTTCTTTTTATTACATCTCGAATGTTACAGAAAGCGGGTCCGCCGTAAAGGGTGTGGATGTCAAAGAATGCAGATAGTGATAATTATGAAAACGGCTTAAAACAATAAACAAAAGTGTAGAATAATAATCAAAATGACAAACTGGTATTCTATGAAATCTATACAATCGCAAGGTGTTCAATGTTAAAAACAGAATACACTGATAATTAATGAATGTTTTTTTTTACATCCAGAGGGCACTAAATAATACACACTGTCCCTTTACAGAGCATTAAGTTTACAATTACATATTATCCATCCATCCGTCATTGTCTGCACCGCTTATCCTCAGTAGGGTTGCGGGGGTGCTGGAGCCCATCACAACTATCTTCGGGCAGTGGGCAGGGGAACCCCTGAACTGGTTGCCAGTCAGTCGCAGGGAACACACACCAAGGGACAATTTGGACCGGCCAATTAACCTGAAACGCATGTTTTTGGAATGTGGGAGGAAACCCACGCAAGCATAGGGAGAACATGCAAACTCCCCACAGGAGGTTCGATCTCATGACTTCAGAACTGTTCCGCACACTCACAATTGCATATTAAATTTAAATAATTAATTTTCTGATTCTTTATAAATGGAATTTTAAAAAGTTTTTAAAGGGACAGTGTGTAATATTTACGGTATCCCAGTGGTACATAAAACTTTCACTCAGAAAAAAAATAACTTAAAACTCAGCAAAAATACACTAACCATCATACAGATTTTAAATTAAATAAATCATTGGTCGAGACATTTGTATTTCAAAACCATTTAAGTAACATTAAATAGAAAACATTTTCCTCATTTAAAATATTTATTGTATATGTTATTTTACATACATTATATACAGGAGTGTTCTCAAACAGCTCCTAGGGCTCGCCTCTCTCTTTATTTTGCAAAACAAATACCTGGATGTTAAAGCAAACGCATACCTGTCAACCTCAGCCAATTGCTCCCCTTGTTAATCATTGCATTCCCTCTTATTCAGCAAACATAACACAGCACCTATTTACTCATAGCAAGACAGACTCTGTAGAACAGGGATCTGCAACATTATGTAAACAGAACATTTGGGAAACTCACACTGACCGCTCAGATTCTTTAACATCTACCCCCAAAACGCCACAATTTACTTAAAGAGACAGTATGTCTTAACTAGTGCCTGACATAAATGTTTGCCACATTGCTGCTCCGGGTACTGAAAACCTCAAAAAGGCTGGGCAAAAAATGAAAAGTAAAATGGAGCATTTTGGTCTCTGTAGTTTGTATTCTCCCTTGTGCCTTTTAGCAATCGATTTTGGTTGCATTACACGAGGGGTCTCTAACATGGATAGCCCCCTAAGAACACCTGAGTAGCCCATGGACAAGTTATAAAAATAGCTTACCGTTGATGGGTCATTGTGATTTTGATTGTGTTTTATTAAGCCTATTTTAACAATACTTCTTTAAAAAAAAATCATAACCTGGTTATAACATAGTAACAACATAGTAATAACAAATGTTGTAATTTTAGAAACCAATTGAATAGAATTGTCTTTATTGACATTTATGTCAACAAGATTAGACATGGCACGCAAGAGTAAACGTATAATAAAGACTTTAAAGAGAGGAATAAGACATGAGAATTTCAAGAATATAGGGGCAAAAATATTTATAAATTAGTGCTTGGGGACTTGCCCAAGTTTTAATAATTGTGCAATGAAGAATTGGTGCATCGTAACAAGAGTGCAATAAAAAAGTTGTGCAATAATGAAAATTCCCAAATAAGCCATTAGGGCTAAACTTGGATGACACATGCCCACCATTTCCTGTGGTGTGTCTTGGGCACGTACAATACGTGCACAAAATGAAAGCTTAATCGAGGATCAACTTTGCTTGTGAACTGCTACGATATTGGCAATCTACATATCCTTTGCTAGCAGTGACTAGGACAATCTAGGTTAGAGCAAAATCGGTCTAACTAAAAAATGAGTTTACAAAAATTGTTTTACGGAGTGCACAATTTTAAATGATCAAAAAATATTAAAGTACGAGAAAAACGTATAAGTGGACAGGTATGCATTGGTACCAAAGCATAGCGTTAAAGAGTGGAGTGCATGCAGGTTTTCGAGTTCAGCTTTACAGGCAGAGTGGGAATGTGGCAGCTGCCTATTGATGACTACTTGATAAATGTCTGAGCAGTGATGCCACCAATCAAATCTAGATCGCTCGGAAGCTGAGAAGAATGCTTATTTTATTTATTTTCCTCCTTTTCAGGCAAAGTGTGAGATGGACCGCTATCTTTCCCCAGAACCGCTTCCAGACACTCATAAGTCTCAAAGAGATGGCGCTACTGGTGTGGATAATTTCTTTGGGGAGGCCCCCTATACCCTCAACATGAATCTCTTCCTCCCGGACGTGGCCTACCCGAGATCGAGCTTGGCCCAACGTTTGCCTCAGGCCCAGGGGGACCTGGTCCAGATCAAAACGGAGTCAACGGCGCCATGTTTCTCTCAGGGTCTCCAGGTGCCCACTAGTAGCTGCGGCTCCATGGAAACCAATCTGTCGGGCTTGCCCGACTTCACCAGCGCTTTCAATCAGCCGGGTGGCGAAACCCTGCCGGAGGTCTTCATCAAACAAGAGATGTCGTCGCCATTCGATCAGCAGCTCCACCAGCACGACGCCGGCGCCTCGCTCTTCCAGCTCCTGATTTCCGGTTTGGAGCATCACCACGGCGACAGCATTGACGTTCACCATCACCCCAACCCGCAGGAGCAACCCCTTCAGCACTCCCCTGCCATCCTCACCTCCTTTCGTAGCAGCCAACAAGATCAAACAAAGTCTTCCTTCATCGGTGGGCCCCCATTCTCGCACCCGCACTCTCATTTCTTCCAGCAGCAGCTGGTGCCCTACCTGCCGCCCTCGCCGCCGAGCTCCGAGCCGGGCAGCCCCGACAGGCAGAAGGAGCTGCACCACACCATGTCGCCGCCTCCTTCGTATGCAGCCTCCATTGCCTCCAAGCTGGCAGGCGGCGCAACCGGAGCGGCGCCCGATGCCCTGGCACTGCCCCTCGTCTCTGGTGCGGCACCCGCTGTCTCAGGGCAAGCCGGGCAACCCCCCCACACCGCAACCGCCACCACTCTAGTCCTGACGGCCGCCCGCTACAACCGCAGGAACAACCCAGATTTGGAGAAGCGACGGATCCACCACTGTGATTATCCAGGTAAGAATGAATTTAATCGCTTGTCATCTATACTGTTGCTTGAGCATTTTAGAGGTATCTTGTATCCATCTTATGCTCTGCAAGCTAGAACCTTCCTTTGCATAACTCGGGGGCACGCGCACCTGTTATGAGTCCCGATTGTGGACTGGTTTTAAACTGTCCTTTTAATACAACTCGTGACATCATAAAATACTTTTACATTTAGCATTAAACTCTTGAATAGGAATACAGTTTTCCCCTTGATTTTTGTGTGGTTGTCTTCAAAAAAGGTCCCGAGAAGTAAATACCTTTTTAATCATTAATTTAATACTCTATTAAACCCAAAGAACACACCCAATTTACAGGCTTAAGCAGTTGTTTAACAGGTAAAAGTATTGTAGCTTCTAAATGTTTTTTTTTTTTTAATCTATAAATAACTTGTTCACTCTCAAAATATACTCTGTCTCCATCATGTGAACGTTATGGAAAATGTCATTAAGCCTTACAATATAATTAAAAACATACCGTCTCTATGTTCATTGGGAAAAAGTTAAGAATATGTCCTGAAATCAAATAGTTTTCCATTATCAAACCTTTTTGAAAAAAAGCCAGCTAGCCACTAGGAGCCACGCGTCTCCAGAGAAAGTTTAGCGGGTCGAGAAGTTCAACTTTGTTGGCTATAGAAAGCATCTTCCTCTGCCTTTTGGTGCATATGTCGGTCCATAACATTTTGTTTGTCATGATGGCTTTTAGAGAAAATTGAAATATAAAGAAATCTGCGCATATGGAATGTAGGTTGGTTAAGCTGTTTCACATACGTGTATTACTCAGACTGCATTGTCATTGACGCACATGCAGACACAGGCAGAAAAGGAGCTGAGTGACTTTTTAGCCAATCAGAATGCAGAACACAATACATGAGGAAAATCTGCAAAGTAAGAAAACTTCCAAAAGTAAACCGCCATACAGCAATAGATTACTGTAATTCCAGTGTGCCGATGTCTAATAGTACCTTTTACTAGTATGTTATAATTGGCCTCCAGCAGGCTAAACTACTATGCTGAGTGGTGTGGCATTGGTGAATTTACATTTTGGAACCAATCCTGATATATCTTTGTTTTATTCCTTCAATTTTGCTCGAGAATTATGGACATTTTTCATCTAAGATAGTATTGAATTAAACATGATTTTTTGTGTTTTTATAGATATTTTTAGTGATTTGACAAGCAAGCTCACAAGCATAATCGGACATTGTTAATTTGCAGAAGGTCTCGGCCACATATCACCGTGCTATTGAAAGTATACAACGGTTAAAGGGCCAGAAGGAAAGGGTTCAAATGTTTTTAGAAGATTATTGTGACAAATTCACTTGTTATCTCATTTTAATGCACAGTTTAGTTGCTGCTTCAACTCAGGATTGTTTGTGGATTTGTTTAATCTCTGTTTGGTATTACCAGGGTAATAAGTGATTGCAACACCTTACTTGATTCTGTTTTTTTCCAAAACTCGATCTTTTCTCTTTGTGTCGTCAGCTGTTTTATGACCCTAGCATACTCGGCAGTCCGTTCTCATAGATGTTTGCGGTTTTCAAGACATCATCGGTATGATGATGGAATGAACCTGTGGGCGTATTTGCGTTAATTAAGCAGGCCTGTTTTGTCAGCGCGGAGGCTCAAACGGTTAACGAGCCACGTTTCATTGACTGGAATCTTTTTTACTTTTTTTTTTTAAATTCTCTCCGAATCCTCTCAGGATCCCGCGGGAGCTCCTCGATGTGCAGCTACTTGCCGGTCGAGTGGTGTCAGAGCGTATAAGGGGGCTTAGAAGCACAGCTTCTCGAGAGCATGTTGGTGCACGCACCATGTCTCCTAATTGTAATGATGCAGGCTGCTCTTGATTCTCTATTCGAAACTAATTTTCTGACGTTCTGAAAAATGTCAAGGCCATGCTGAAAAAACCCTTTTCGGAATGCAGAGGTGAATGTTAATTGTCACAATTGTGATGTCATAATTATCAGGTGTGGTTCAACCAGTTTCTTCCAACGCGGTGTGTTTGTTCATTCTACGTAGTAGCTAATTATATATTTTTTAGGACATCCATCTGCTGTGAAAGATCTCCAGGTGTGCTCGGGAAAATTTCACAAAAAGCCTTAGATTTACTTATTTGCATTTGCCGTACTACAGTTCGTTTATTGTTTTTGAGCCCTCAGTAAGGTCCAACTACAAATCGTGAAATAATTACAGTACTCCTCAAACATTTGTAGCTAAACTGAGTCTGTTCCTTTTCCGACTTTCTCACCCCTCACTTCAAAAGAATGTCGCACCGTTCACCGATTGCTTTGCTCATTTTGAGTACTATTTGTCCTTTACTGTATTTTAAAATAGTTTTAACAAAAACATTCGATCATCTTTCCCTGTTGCAATAAAACATGTCTAAAACAAGGAAACATGTTATTTAAATGAAATTGTTCATTTAAAGTACTGCTACATTATAATAATATTTTTCCCAGGGATTACTTTTTTATGTTACTAGATAAAATATAAGGCAATTGATAAATCTAAAGTTTAGTAAACACTCAAGATAAGGAGGGAAGACATCTATGGATTTTAAACCGGCAAGGAGAACAGGAGAGCAATCTTTCAGATAAGAAATTCCAACCTGTTCTAAAGACCCACCGCTGACCCCTTCCTTTTCTTTAAATCTCCTATTTTACATAAAGCAGATCCACCCTAAACGGTGCAAATCTGAAGGAAGAGCAACGTGATTGGTTGACAGTAACGATTATGTAAACGGTACGTAATAGTCGAAACAACAAACGGTGTGGAATAATCGTCACAATACCTATCTGGCATCTTATGCAATCTTCTTTGCAGCTGTCCTATTTTGAAAACATTATAAACTATTAAATTATTTAAAAAACAAATTTAGTAAGGGACAGGTAAATACACCAGTCCTTTGAAACACAGATTGGTGTTCCACAGCTTAGAACCTGCATCTTCAGACGCTAATATACTTCAACCTCATTATTAATTATCAATGTTGATATCAGCCCTGATTATTGACTCTTTTAATGTTTATATGACTTCTTCCTTTTGCACACGATTGACTTGCGTCACTTTCTGTCCCCACAGGCTGCAAGAAGGTCTACACCAAGTCTTCGCATCTGAAAGCTCACCTCAGGACCCACACCGGTAAAACATCCCCGCCATCCCTTTCCGATCATAATAAGAATAGCTCGGGACGAAAACCAGCGCGCGACTCTTGTTTCGGCGTCCGCCATCGTGTTGCCGGGCAGGGTGTCGTGTTGCTGGCACGCCGTCGCAGATGTGTAAATGTAGCCCGTTGCACCATTCCGCATGGTCGGCGCGATATACTATTCCATCAAAACAGGTGGAAGTTACACACTTCTGCCATGTGACCGAGTTTCAAGGCGGGATGACACTCGGGGTATGTGGCACAACGGCAGCTCGCTTACCATGAAATACTTGGGAATTTTTAGCAGTAAGCGCACTTTTGTCAATAATTGACGGTCAAAATCGAGAAGCGTAATAGTGAGTTTGTAATCAAGGAGGACGTTTTTGGGTGCGACAAAGAACCCCCGAGGTTATTTTTTTTCCCTTCTTTTTGTCCGTCCTTGTCTGCCCAATTGTTAGTTTGGACGAACAGAAGCAACAAATAAGGCCCAGGAGGTGTTTTTCGGGCCCCACCTCAGAGCAGCTAACTAAACAAAGCTTCTGTTGATATCTACGCATTCCACATTATACTCACACACTTACATACCGTATTGATTCATGTATAACACACACTGGAGTATAACACGCCCCCCCAATCCTTCATTGAAAATCTTTATAAGATTTTCTTTCACTTTTTCCCGGCTCAATCTAAGCATTGTCAGTAAGAAATGTTGACGAATGTGTGCGGCCATGACAAATCATTTATTGACGATGTAAATGTTAAGTTTAAACTTTAGTAGACACTCATAATAAGGAGAGAAGACATCAATGGATATTGAACTCGCATTGGGGACTGGGAGAGGAGCCATCAGATAAGAGGATTCCATCCTGTCCAACAGCCCCTCCCTTTAGCCCCCCGTTTTGTTGAATCTTCAAGTTTACAAAAACAGATTTCCCCTAAGGGGTGTGAAAATCAAAGAACAGCAACATGATTGGCCGATAGCTATAATGATGTAACGGTCAAAATAACAAACAGCGCCAATAATTTTGACTATAATCAAAATAACCAACTGGCATCCTATGAAATCTTTTTTGCTCATTATCAACAGAATAAACTTCAATCAGTGAACTATAAACACATGACCAAAATAAAATGTATTTATTTAATGTACTTCAAAGTCCGATTCATCATGGAATACACCAAAGACATGTTTCCCTCGTCGTGTTTTTTTTGGTTTTATTTAGATATTTCAGTATGACTTTCTGTTTTATCCATTCTGTATTGTTTGTCTCTGGTACAGTGAATTTTCGGCTACCTGCTTAATGAACTTCAGCATGATCGGCAATTTTGAAAGAAGCATCATATGCAAAACGGTTCTTCTTTTTGTACCAATATATCATTGAAAATATGATGAATACTGAGTTGAAACTTTATAAATCTAGCTATAGGTAATTATGCAAAACAGCAATACTCAAAGGTGTTGCCTGGAATTTGGAAATGTTCTCGCTGGCGACATCTTTTGGCTTAAGTCATCATGTCAGCCTCTTACAAGTTACTTTAGTGCATGTGCAAGTACGTGCATTTTTTAGATGCGCTTAAGTAAAACTTTTTTTTTTCTTAAATCTTTTTAGCAGTTTGGATTGGATTGAAATTTCTTTTTACCCCCCTCCCCCCTTTGTAGCTTCCTAATGTGTTGTGAGTCTAAAGGTAAAGTAAAAGTAAAACAATTAAAAGTATGATAAAATCAGATGGGCGCTTTGGAATTTTTTATAAAGGCTCTTTGATCTCAGTTGGGCATTGTTCACACATACTTAATGGAAAAAATATTATACTTCTAACTGTTTATGGACACCCCAATGATGCAGCCCATCTTTAACTCGTGGATCAGAGTGGGGGAGGAACTAAATGAAGAAGCACCTCCCCTCTGAGGACTAGCCATTGAATTACCTTATTTATTATGAAATGTTCACGCATCAGTAGCCTAGATGGTAGTGTGCCCGCTTTGAGACTGGGAGGTCGCTGGTTCGCGCCTCGGCCGAGACATACCTAATTGGTATAATGGCGGCGCCCTCTGTTTGGCTGCGGCTGCATCGACTCGCTACAACGGGTCAGGTGTATCGACATTTCGTTCTGTGTACATTGTTACATAGAATGACAATACAAAGGAAATTATTATTATTATTATTATTATGTGATTTTAGATATTTTACTAAAAAATAGACTGTGTGTCTCATGGGTCAAGATATGCAGTTACATTCAATATTGTATGATTTTTGTCAGTGATATGTTTGACTGATTGCACGTATACAGTGATATACTACCGTAAAGCCTTGGGTATGACGGGCACCCAAACTTTGAGTGCTTTTTTAGGAAAAAAAGTGCATTATACACGATTATGGTACATGCTAACCAACGCACACCTAAGCCAAGTCGGATGGAGAGGCTGGGATGTGGAACACGGCAATTGAATATTGCTCTGCCGCACAAAGCGACTCCCAACCAATTTCCTTATTGCCTATTCTTTGTGTTCTCGCCTGTTTTTTTCTTTTCTTCCACCTTCAAAAACCTCCCAGGATGCACATCGGCCCCCTCGTCGTCCTCCCCCACTCCCTCGCCGTCTTTCTTTTTGTTACTCGATGGGCCGCCGCTCTCCTTCAGACGCTTGACTGCACACATCCACCTGTCACTAATCTGTATGAGATGATTCCTAATGCGTTTGGGTCCTCGTGGGAGTTCCCCCTCTAATCGCCATCAACATCCATTATCCTGATTGTGTGTTTGTTTGCGTTTGCGCATGCGTCACACGGCTTTTTGGGTGTGTTGTCGGATATGAAGTCCCGCCCGGTTCATTGTTTTCTTTACAGATGCAATTTCACGTTTAAAACAAATAAAACCACAGCATTTACTGTTTTTTCCGTACTATAATGCGCACTGGATTATAAGGCGCACCCATATAATGCATTTTTCATACATAAGGCATTGGACTATATTGGACTATAACTAAGGCGCATGAAATTGAGACTATAGTAAGAGCTACCGTGTATATTTATGTGTAACTTTTATATATGTACAGCATATAAAAGTGAAATAATCGAGGTGTCGATAAGTGGACTCTATTCAAATTTTCAAAACCAATGTTTGCAATGGGATTTGAACCCAGTTTGTTGCAGTGATGGCACCACTAGATCACCAGTGGTACAGATGACACACACAAAATCCATTAAAGCTTATCTCATTGTTTTTAGTCACGGTGCCAGAAACACTGATTTGCATAGTGCATTTTGTCCTGCATGCGGTTAGGTTAAAAAGTCCCTCCCCTTTCTCACTTGTGCGTCGTTAACGTTGCGGTTTAATATGTATCCGTTCATAAAAGAGCTTGGACAGTATTTTGTTGAAAAGAGTTTATTGTTACTGTCTTTCGCAATGTTATTGAAGCACGGGTGAAGACGCGGGGAGACCGTTTAACCTATCAGAATGCTGAACAAAATGCACTGTGCAAATCAGTGTTTCTGAAACCGTGAGTAAAAATAATGTGATAAGTTCTAATGCCTTTTTGTATGTATCCGTAACAGTAGTGGTCAAGTGGTAAAGTACACTCTCCGCCACAACCTGGTTTGAATGCCATCGCATGCAACGTTTTGCGAGTAGGGCTAGCGATCATTGTCGATGGATAAATCATTGCTCAAATACCGTAGTTGACTGTAACACACACCGATAAATACTCCAATCATATCCACCATTTTGCCGTTCAAGGCGGACTTTCAAACTTCTGGCCAATTGGGAGTTTTTAGGTGCGCCTTTTATAGTCCGGAAAATACAGTTTATCGTCACAACAATTAATCAAGACAACTACTGTATTCGATAACATCAGCTGAATAGGAAAAGAGACGAGTCACTAAAAGGCTGTAGTAGAGAGTTTCAACTCCCAGACAGTCAGTGAAGGAATGTATAACATAACAAATACTGTACATTTATACATACGTATTTAAAAAGTCAGTCAAATGCAAATACATTCCTTTCTGATTGCTGTCGGGGTAGATGAAAGAGGTTTTTTGGGGGATATGACAGGTAACAAAGAAGATGGCCGACACGGATGGCCCCCATGGGGGTTTGGGGGTGGGATTGGGAGGAGGTGCACCACAGCCAACCTGTCTTTCTGGTTCCTTCTAATCCGTGTGACTCAACTCAGCCTCAGTCATGTTTATGTCACTTACTGTGCTCACTGTGGTGGGAAAAAGCAAATGACTTTTAAAACAGGCACGTCGAAGATAGTCAAAATCCTTTGAAAAATAATCATGAATAAATACCGGATCGGAAAAGAAATCCACCGTTCCGATTCACCGATACTTGGGCTCAGAGAACACCTTACCTGGGTTCCAAAAAACCCACGTCATTGACGTATTTTTTATTAAAAATAAAGAAGACTAACAACCTACATTTTTTTTTGTAATTTACGGCCTCCTTCTATTAGGTTGTTTTAAACAAAGTATTCCTTGGGTTTTAAAACAATGATGTGATTTTTAAAGAAGGTTTTAAACAACATGGATTTTGATACGTTTTATAAACAAAAATGGAGCCTAGTTTTGGAGGACCAAATTTCTACTTTGAATTGCTTCTTTCAATACAGCCCAATATTTTAGGTTATCAACAGTTTAAAAAGGGTTTAAAACAGAATGGCTCTTGCTCCAAAAAACAACTCGCGCTTATGTTTTTTCAAACAAAATCATCCTATTTCTAGTTTTGTTTCGAAAAAGACAACCGTTTCTTTTATTTTTTTTCTTCATGAAACCAGAATTCACCCCCTTCCCCCCACCTATCTAAGTAGATTTTTGTGAAAATGGCTCAGTTGAATTAACCCAGTTACAGTGGCCCTTCTACATACAAGGTTCCCGGATCCAGCTCGTATCTAGAATTTTCGTTCTCTGAAAATTTGCCCATTAGAAATAACCGAAAACCAATTAATACGATTTCAGCATTGCAAAATCATCCAAGTTTAGCCCTAAATATTCAAGATTCCAAGTGTTTATTGTCCTATGTAAAGTAAAGAACCGCAACTCACTGCACAATGAAATTCTTACTTTGCTGTCCACGCAGTTGCCAGCGTAATAAATTTAAGATACTATATACATGTGTACATAAAAAAATATATCGGATATCAAGAGATAAAAATACAAGATTAACTCAAGATGAGTTAAGGTAATAAGATAAAACACAGTTAAAAGTGACTATATTGAAAGAATGGTCCGAATATGGTCCAGTTTAAAGTGTCCATAGTGTAATAGATACTTAACCCATCTTTTCTTATCACCAAAATCACATTTGAAAAGTTATAACATACAAATACAGTATTAAGAAAAATAAGATGATATTTATGTCATGTAAGTTTTTCTATTGTGTCGAAAACTGTGACATTATATTAGGAAAAATATATTCGATAATTAGTCCCCTAGCACTACAATTAATTATTCAGTCAGCCGACACAACGTGTTAGAAATATTCCAAGCATTTATACATAACAGATTTTATCACTCTCATGCGTATATGCTTATGGCACTTTAATAATTTTGGCTGTTATGCTAGTTGATTGAGATTGACAGCTATGGACAGATTCTGCAAAGGAGTGTCTTAATTGTGGCACAATGTGTTACTTTTCTTAGACATTTCCCTTCTGATTTTGCCAAGACTAGAATCTTACTCTATGGGGACAATGATAATCTTGTTCATTCATTAATGTGCGTCATAATTAGATGAGGCATTTGGCTGCGGAAGGGAGTCATACTTAATTACCCCAGTTTACTCGTATTTTAATGAATTTATTCACTTTGACATTCCGAGCACTTGGCAGAAATCACGATACCTCCTTTTCATTTAAAGACTGGGTACTCGTTTGATCTCTAAGGGGCTGCTTGTATTTGCAACTTTTTGACCCTAGCTTTCATTGACAGGTGAGAAGCCTTACCGGTGCACGTGGGACAGCTGCGACTGGCGGTTCGCCCGCTCGGACGAGCTTACGCGCCATTACCGCAAGCACACGGGCGCAAAACCTTTCCAGTGCGCCGTGTGTTCGCGCTCCTTCTCCCGCTCGGACCACCTGGCCCTGCACATGAAGAGGCACCAGAACTAACACTTGACCACGCGTGAAGCCATTCGCTCATGCCAATTTTGAAAAAATGTCTTTTTTTTTTGTTGTTTTTCTAATTTTGTTTTTCCTGGTCTCTCACCAACACCCATCGTGGAGCAGGAACAACCAACAATCTTCAAATCCACTCAGTCAAGTCTGAGGTGAAAAAAAGTTTGGCAGGCTTTTGAAGTCTGCGACGATAGCACTTAGGATGCCTGCGCTGCGCAAAAGTCAGCAGCGCGGGGAACGAGCGCTTAGCATGTTTTTATTCCCTGCGCTGAGATGCGGGGGGTTCGATTCCTGGCACTGTCGGGCCAGCGTGGAGTTTGCGTACGTCCCACATTCCAAATTTATGAATGTGAGCTTCATTGGAGAATATATTGGCCATAGGTGTGAACGTTCAACTGTTTACTCACAAATTTTAGGATCAAACGAAAATGCACACAAACTGAATTTGACGTCCGAGTTTTGGTTATTGCATTTGTTTTGAGTACACTAATTGCTGTTCCTGATTCACCGCAGTCAGGTTTTGACACCAAAAGGAAATATTTTTGAAAAAATAATCTACTGCAGGTATAGGGAACCCTGGTCGGCAAGAGGCATGAGTAAAGTGTCCCTTAGCCAATACAGCTGCAGTTCATCATCAAGCTTTGTAGAAGTTGACAATGAGCTGAAGCTGGGGTGGAGGAGAAAGTCATTGAAAGCAGGTAAGAAGATAGCTCTCAAGGTGATTTCCATCTACTGGTAATCATTATTCGGATACATTTATTTCATACAACCCCCTAGTTTGGACCCCAATCTCGTTTAAATCCCTAATTTGAACCCAAAACTCGAATTTGAAATGCTATCCAATTTACAACCTTAATTTGAAACCCTGCCCTTAGTAAAAGTTTAAGGTAAATGATTATAAATTAGGATTGGAGTTCCTGAGGGATTAGGATTCCAAATTTGAGTACTAAATATTGTTTTGTAGGTTTATAGTTTAGTAGACACTCAAAATAAGGAGAAAATACCTCAATGAACTTTGAACATGCAAGTAGAAATTCCATATCAATGCTAAAAATATTCTATTAAATCTTTTAGGTTACAAAAAGCAGATTTGCCCTAAAAGGGTGTGAAAGTCAAAGAACAGAGACATTATTTGCCCATTGTGACAGTGATATCAACAGTGCATAACAGTATAAATTGATAAAAGTAAGGCGTAATAGTCAAAATAACAAACTGGCATCCTTTGCAGGTGTCCAATATTAAAAACAAGGATTTACTTATCACTGTTGTATCTGTAATTACGCACATTCCTTTTATTCCCGATTACAAGACTCAGTGTGACTTTTGTCATTGATTTCATTTTGAGAACAACAAATTGTGCAGAAAATTCCAATGCATGCATTTCGGGGGGTCAAATTGAGGTGTGTGCATTTTCGGTTCCTCGTGCAAATCTTGTGAGCAGTCGTGGCGACCAATCTGGGGCGGCCCCCTCCCCAAATCAGCCGCGACCCTTGTGACCATTCGGCCTGTGGAAAAGTATGAATGAATGTGTGAAACTAGACAAGCCAAATCTTATTTTGTTACTTCAAAGAACTGGAAAATCCAGGTTGTACTTATTTTGGGGTATCTTTTTTTTTAAGATTTTTTGATATGCACTAAAGAATCGTTGATAGTGAGTAAAAACGACACCACTGGACGGACTATCAGTGCGCCGGTAGATGGAAGGAAGGGAAAAAGGACACGGGCATATGGTGTATGGAAGGAATTTTTTTTTTGTTTTCAAATTCAGCAGGAGGGAGGTTGCTAAAGAGCAGCAATTAGCCGATCAATTATTCATTTTGTCTTTTAGCGAAGCAGACAAACACGAGCAGCTCGAAAAACACTCTCGTCTAATCCCTTGCATCTTCCAAGCTCCTTTATTTTTTTGAAACCAACGCCTGTGGTCATCTCCACTTTCCTTGGAAGTGCCTCAATCCCGTCTGCTTGGGTTCAATCGATGCTAGCAGAGTTGCGCTGCACTCAGACTATTTAACAATCACGGTGCTGTTTTTCGTTTTTTTCTCAACGGAAAAAAATATTTCCTCGGCCGACGTGTACGGTGCCTTTCGAGGGTATTGAGAGAACCTTTTGACATGTTTCCATACTTCAAACTTAGAGATAAAGAACTCAAAAAATGCTTGACAATCGTGTAAATCAACTAAATTCATCCAACATTTTATATTGCGCTAACAGATAAAAACGGAAAAGTAGGGGTTGCAAAACTACTGGCCCCCGTTTACTTAATACTTTGTACAACCTCCTTAGGTGTATTAAGTTTTGCACATCTTGAAACAGAAATAGTTGTCCATTCTTCCTTACAAAACAGTTCCATAAGGTTTGACGGTGATCATTTGTGCTCAGCATTCTACTTCTTTCCACAAATTATAAGATTGAGTTTTGGACTTTGGCTTGGCCATTCTAACGCATTTTATATTGTTAGTTTTAAACCATCCGATTGTAGATTTTGCCCTATGTTTAGGGCCGTTTTTCTGGTGGAAGGTGAACCTACGCCTAGATTCTTAAGTCTCTTGCAGACCCCACCAGGGTTTCTGCCAGAATCGTCCTGTATTTGGCTCCATCCATCTTCCCAGCTACTCCAAACGATCTTCCCATTCCCTGCTGAAGAAAGGCAACCTCTGAGCAAGATGCCATGTTTGACAGTGGGAGTGGTGTTTTCACGGTGATGTAAAGTGTTACACTTACGTTAAACGTAAAGCTTTGCATTCAGCTCAAAAATTTAATTTTGGTCTTATCTGACCAGTGCACCTTGTTGCACATAATTTTGTCTCCCATGTGGCTTCTTGCAAACCAAACAGGCCTTTTTACGGTATTCTTTCAGGAGGGGATTTCTCCTTTTCACTTTTCCATAAATTGTAGATCTATGCAGAGTACGACAAGAGTTGTCTTAAGCACAGATCGTACCAACTCAGCTGTTTATGCCTGCAACTCATCCAATAAGATCTTGGGTCTCTTGGTTGCCTCTCTGATTAGATCTTTTCTTGTTTGGGCCGAATGTGTAGAGGGACAGCCAGGTCTTGGTAGGTCTGCAGTTGACTTTTCCATTTCTACATTATTGCTCACACCGTGCTTCAGGCGATGTCTTAATGTTACAAAATCTTCTTGTAACCTATTCCTGCTTTGAACTTAACCACAACTGTATTCTGGACCTGCCTAGTGTGTTCTTTGGTTTTTATTATGCTGTCAGGCTCCTTTCACAGACCTCTGAGCCCATCAAAGAGCAGGTGCATTTAAACTGCTACTGACACACAGGTGCACATTGTCATTTAGGTTGACATTGGATTGTTCGGAAGTCATCCGGTTACTTCTGGAGTCACTTGGCTGAGCTGGAAAACAGGGGGCCAATATTTACTTTTCTTTTTTCTAGTTGTAATTTTAGCATAAAATGTTGAAATAATTGGGTTCCACTTCATGATTGTCTCACTTTGTTGATTCTATGAGAAAGATTTTTCGTTTCAAAGCTTTAAGTTTGAAGACTGAAAAGTGGCAATATGACAAAATGTCGCGGGGTTTCATTACTTTCGCTAGGCACTGTAAATTAAGTCTGAAATGGTGTTGACTGTGTGTATGTGTGTGTTTTTGTTCAGCAACAACAGGTAGCATCCACAGAACGGCACTGTAAACGTTTATCTCACGCTCCATCTGACTATTTATTTGTGTATCACACATTGCCCGTCTTTGGCCCCAGCAAAAATGCCTTAATGTAAATATAAATTGATGCACTGTAAATATCTTTTTTTTTTTTAGCTTTGTTTTCTTTTTGTTGTAAACAAAAGTGCAGGAAAAAGAAGTCACCCTGCGTTCAATGTCAATTTTTGTCATGCATATTGTTTTTCCCCCTCCTGTTCGTTTAACGTTCCAAAGACAAAAGTTGTTTTTTTTTTCTTCAACTGAGTGAAATCTAATAATAATAATTAAAAAAAAAAGTCAACTGACACTTTTATAAATGCCTTGCAATGTTTTGTCACATGTTTCTCCGCATTTTCACCTCCAAGTGCATTTTTGGGTGACATGAATAACTGCTGCCATTTCAATAGCAAAGCCTCTATTAGAGTCAAGTGTCTCATTCATCATCCATGTTTTGCTTGAAGTGCTTGAAAACCAACTCCAGTTAGATGGACTTGATAAATAAGTTGCGTGTTGCCGTTTATGTTTCTCGCAAGTACATTTAGCGAACATAGTACATAAAGTTGAGAAAGCATTCACATATGTAATTTGTTTAAGCCTGGGTAATTCTCTACTTTAAATTAACAATGTAAATTGATACAAGAAAAAATAAATGCAAACCTGAGAAAATAATACGCAGTTTATATGATAATTTAAACCTTACACTGCAAGAAGAAAGTGCGCACATACCTTTAGCCGAAGGTTGTTTTTAATTGAATTAAATTGTCTTTATTTTCATTGATATCAATATTGTGAAACATTGTATTCAACCACATTAAACATGGCACTCCAGAGTAAACATGCAATAAAGACTTAAAAGTGAGAAAGGATAAAAGACTATCAGGATGAATAGGAAAATAATTACAACTTAGTGCTTAGAAAACTGGCACAAGTTATAATAATTAATAATAATAATTTCCTTGTATTGTCATTCTGTGTAACAATGTACACAGAACGAAATGTCGATTGCACCTGACCCGTTGTAGCGAGCCGATGCAGCCGCAGCCAACAGAGGGCGCCGCCGACCACTTTTTAAGTCTTAGGAATGACTCGGCCGGGGCGCGAACCCGAACCTCCCAGTCTCAAAGCGGGCGCCTTACCATCTAGGCTACTGAGCTTTTTATATTTTATAATAATGATGAAAAAGAAATGTAGCAATAGTGCAATCAAAAGAAGGGTAATAGCATTTAGCAGTAACAATTTAAAAAGACAAAATAAGTCACCAGGTATATTAAATTTTGCAAACATTGTTTTTTTTTGTAACTTATTTCTTAACGTGCTTTTTCTCTTTTTTGAACCCCTAAAAAACAAAGAACAAAGGCGGTTTGGGGGGCTTAACAAAAACAAAATACGGAGACTCAAAGTGAACAAAATGCACCTTATTAATTTTAAAAAGAAGAGAAATAACAAAATAAAGAGATGAAAAAAGCAGCCCCTCCCCCCCAAAAAACGAGGAAAAACGAAAAAAAAAAAAAAAAAAGAAATAAGACAAAAAGTAAAATTCAAGGAAAAGAAAAATGAAAAAGGAGACCCAAGGTTCACCTGCCCCCAACTCAATTGAGTTTGAGACCCCTGAGTTAAATGTAGTGAGATACAGCACTTTCATTATCAGTTCGCCGTTATTATTCGGTGTAAAGCATCATTCCGCTCTTCAGAGATGAGCCAGACCTAGGCATTTTAGTTACAGTACCAATACTCGGGCACATTCAAATAAAACTACTTTAAACGGGTTGCGTAAAAAAGTCAGATAATAAAAACATAGTTTGAAGAGAAAAAACAAGATCAGTTTCTTCGCTAAAATAAAACCATTCATCCATTCATAAAGGATTACTATATTTTTTTACCGCATTTCATTTAAATGATGCATTTCCGATTTGATTTACCGTACTTTCTGTTCTATAAGGGAACTACATTAGAAGCCACATGTTAGAAGTATGGCAAAATTTGGGTTTTTAGGTGCACCCTATTGTCTAAAAAATATGGTACTTGAAAAAACAAATGTACGGCCATTGTGGTAAGAACGTATTTGTTTGCAGTGTGTAACATACAGGGAGTGCAGAATTATTAGGCAAATGAGTATTTTGACCACATCATCCTCTTTATGCATGTTGTCTTACTCCAAGCTGTATAGGCTCGAAAGCCTACTACCAATTAAGCATATCAGGTGATGTGCATCTCTGTAATGAGAAGGGGTGTGGTCTAATGACATCAACACCCTATATCAGGTGTGCATAATTATTAGGCAACTTCCTTTCCTTTGGCAAAATGGGTCAGAAGAGGGACTTGACAGGCTCTGAAAAGTCAAAAATAGTGAGATATCTTGCAGAGGGATGCAGCACTCTTAAAATTGCCAAGCTTCTGAAGCGTGATCATCGAACAATCAAGCGTTACATTCAAAATAGTCAACAGGGTCGCAAGAAGCGTGTAGAAAAACCAAGGCACAAAATAACTGCCCGTGAACTGAGAAAAGTCAAGCGTACAGCTGCCAAGATGCCACTTGCCACCAGTTTTGCCATATTTCAGAGCTGCAACATCACTGGAGTGCCCAAAAGCACAAGGTGTGCAATACTCAGAGACATGGCCAAGGTAAGAAAGGCTGAAAAACGACCACCACTGAACCAGACACAC
Organism: Urocampus carinirostris; assembly: GCF_059441175.1. Classification (NCBI taxonomy): domain Eukaryota; kingdom Metazoa; phylum Chordata; class Actinopteri; order Syngnathiformes; family Syngnathidae; genus Urocampus; species Urocampus carinirostris. The sequence continues at coordinate 15,047,145 of NC_142361.1, forward strand.
AAGCTGAAACGTCAAGACTCGGCCAAGAAAAATCTCAAGACGGATTTTTCTAAGGTTTTATGGACTGATGAAATGAGAGTGAGTCTTGATGGGCCAGATGGATGGGCCCGTGGCTGGATCGGTAAAGGGCAGAGAGCTCCAGTCCGCCTCAGACGCCAGCAAGGTGGAGGTGGGGTACTGGTATGGGCTGGTATCATCAAAGATGAGCTTGTGGGGCCTTTTCGGGTTGAGGATGGACTCAAGCTCAACTCCCAGTCCTACTGCCAGTTTCTGGAAGACACCTTCTTCAAGCAGTGGTACAGGAAGAAGTCCGCATCCTTCAAGAAAAACATGATTTTCATGCAGGACAACGCTCCATCACACGCATCCAAGTACTCCACAGCGTGGCTGGCAAGAAAGGGTCTAAAAGAAGAAAAACTAATGACATGGCCTCCTTGTTCACCTGATCTGAACCCCATAGAGAACCTGTGGTCCCTCATCAAATGTGAGATTTACAAGGAGGGAAAACAGTACACCTCTCTGAACAGTGTCTGGGAGGCTGTGGTTGCTCCTGCACGCAATGTTGATCGTGAACAGATCAAAGCACTGACAGAATCCATGGATGGCAGGCTTTTGAGTGTCCTTGCAAAGAAAGGTGGCTATATTGGTCACTGATTTGTTTTTGTTTTGTTTTTGAATGTCAGAAATGTATATTTATGAATGTTGAGCTGTTATATTGGTTTCCCTGATGAAAATAAATAAATAATTCTCTTAACCTGTTCCATTATTGCTGTTTTTTGTTAAGTTGCCTAATAATTATGCACAGTAATAGTCACCTGCACACACAGATATCCTCCTAAAATAGCTAAAACTAAAAAAGCCTCACTCCAACTTCCAAAATATTCAGCTTTGATATTAATGAGACTTTTGGGTTCATTAAGAACATGGTTGTTGTTCAATAATAAAATTAATCCTCAAAAATACAACTTGCCTAATAATTCTGCACGACCTGTACTTATGTAAGTGAAGTTGCACATATAGTACAGTAGGTGACAGTGAAGCTCTCATTTTTTTCTATGCAATTTGGGGAACTTTGAAACTTTCATAGAATGCAAACAACAAAGTTATTGTTCTTGTAATCTGTATATTTATGAGCACTATACTTAAAACATTTTTTGGGCCAAATATACAATTCCAAGATGCTGCGGTGAGTTGGGGGTGCTATAACCTAAACAATTTAACTTCAACTTTATTGTCAAATATGCTACGTGGGAGAGATCCACCTGATGGAAAAAGATCTCCTTGAGCCTGCTGGTTCTGGCGCTGAAAGCCGGCAGACTTTTCCCTGACGGCAGCAGGTTGAAGAGGCTGTTCGAGCAAAAGAAAAACTAAAAAAAGAAAGCTTGAGAACCAGAATCTCCGATCTATGAGACAGGTGTGGCCTTTTATATTTTACCGCCGCTCCTACGTGAACTTTCCCTTTGCTTCAACTGAAATAATAGTTGTGAAACCAAGATCCATAAAAACATCAAAGAGCGTCCACTTTGAGGGAGTTTGCCTGCATTTGCGCCACGACATCAGCAGGGATCTTGTGTTGACCTTCGTATAATACTTTGGAAAATAATATGAGGGAACTCCGAAATTTCACTAATAAATTCTCTTTGTGTTCATCTCTAGAGTAAACGGAACTCCTGGGTTCACTATAATACTTTTGAAGTTCATGTAAAGTAGCTGATGTACATTTTGCTTTTTTTGTTGTTTTTAATCTACAAAGACAATTTCTTATCTTCTTGGTCATAAATACAGAAGACAGTGAATAAAATTAATTACAATTAGTGAGGTATTATCAAGGACGTGCGGGCAAGGGAGGCAGGTGAAGCGGTGCCTCACCTGTCTTCATGGAAATGTAAAAAAAAATGTATTAAATGGTTATATTTATTCAGTGTTAAAGTTCTTTCTTATTTAGCGTCACAGTGTCTTTTTTTTTCAAACCCGCAGAATTTTCACAATACTAAATAATATGATTAGTATGAGACATGTTACTGAGCTGATCATCTACAGATGCAGAGTGAGGCATGCAATTCTCTTGCCTCATGGCCGAGGGGAAAAATGATACCGAGGATTCTGATATGGCGCACACCTCAGCTCCAACCAATGGGATTACTGATAGTATTAGGAGGCCAACAGTAAATCAAGCCATCCTGTAATATTTTTTCTTGTTTCATAATGGAGGATTTCCTATTGATTGAAGTTTTTATTCAAAAGAAGTAGCACGTAGACTTTATTTATAAGTTAAAATCGGACAATAAAATGTTTTCTATTGCGCTACAGTTCATAGATTATTTTCCTGCTCCATTCAAATGATAAATAATATGTAGGTTCATTTATTTATAAATCTGACCGTGCCTCACCTAACATCACTGGGTATGATGTTTTTCAATATCTTTTTTTGTTATGCTGGAAGAGTGAACAGGTTATAAACTTATTCACATGATTAAAAAGTAACCTCTGTATAGCATACCTGAATCTTGTAATAGATTAACATCTCAACTAATATTGGTGCGTCAATAATTCTAACTTGACTTAAAATCTCAAACTTTATTAACCTTGATGACAGGACAGTCGGGATGAGCAAATCCCCCACCATGCATGTGCATTACTAAGAATAAAGACCTCCTGTCGAATATAGTAGAAGCTTGGTAGGTTCTGCAGCTGATAAAATCAGTCATTTGCTGTAGACATCCATTTTGGATTTTTAGTTTCTGTCTTTGATGATTCAAGAGACAAAATGAAAGCGCTCGCAAGTGGCAGCCATACGCCACTGTTTGTGCTATTTGCTCCATGAACAGCATCAAATACACTCACACCTTAGTCTACCCGAAGTTACACATAGTGTATTTGTTTGATGTACATACATTTTCTACCCCAAAGCTTGCCCAACTTTGAATGAGTTGTCATTAAGCTACCTCACAATGAACCTGAGCTGGCAAGATCTATCCCTAATTGTTAATAGTTTACTCAAATCTGTCCTAACAAACACCATTCGAAGAATAAATTGTTAGAATATATTGTTGATTTTAAGGTTTGTGTTTCTTAATTGTTCCACTTTTCTCCACTTCAATAAGAAAAACCAACTAGCTAGCAAAAGTTTTTCATACAGCATTTAGCAAATACATTTTCTTATTTCAAAATTCCAAAAATACTGTCCTAGCTTTTATCCTGTTCCGCAAATCTTGTTCTCATATTCATTTTAAGATTTGTTTTACCGATAATAAAATGAAGACATTATCAGACATCTGCCATAATAGATAGTATATGATTCCCTTTTATTTAAATATATTATTTTACATGATTGAACAATTTAAAGATACACTCTGCAAACCGGGAATTTGAATCCATTGGCAGAAGATTTTGTTCATTTCATTTTTTATTTTTTTTTATATTTTCTTTTACATAACATACCTCTATTTTTCTAATGATATTGCCGAACAGGCAAGAGAAGAACAGGAACTCAGATATCTGGTGAATCGCCTGGACAAAGCAGCAACCCGGTAAAGGATGCAAATTAGCACAGGACAAAAAAAGGTAATGACCAAAACCCCGAAGTATTACCACAAACATAACCATCAACCACTAAAAGCTTAAACCTGATACTAAATTTAAATAACTTGGAACTGTCGCATAACTGTCATATCAAAAAAGGGGGCAGAACCAGAAATCATGGCCAGGATAGCTCAAACCACAGCTGCACTTGCCAGACTTTGACCCATATAGAGAGACAGGAAAATTATAGTGAAATCAAAGATCTGACTAATGCAAGTGCTGGTTACTTCCATCTTTCTTTAAGCTTGCGAGACATGGACTCTTAAAGCAAAGATGGAAAAGAAAATCCAGGCCATGGAGATGCAATGCTACAGGAAACTTCTAGGCATCACGAAAAAGTGCACATCACAATCAGGAGGCACATTGGACCCTACAGAGAACTGTTGTAAACTGCGCAAAGATGAAAACTGCGGCCTAATGGTAGATCATCAGGACTGGCCAAGATCATTCTCCAAGGCACAGTTCAAAGGGGCAGGGAGAGAGGAGGATAGAAAATGAACTGGGCCGACAACATCAAGGAATGGACTGGTGCCAACTTTGCCACAACCATTATGCAGGCCAGAAACCGTCAGCAGTGGACAGAGCTGTCCTGCGTTGGTACTCAGTGGTGTCCCAACGACCCAGACAGTGAAGGGATCCGTGAACATGAACCGTGAATATAGCATCTAATAACATACCTGTCAACCTGTACTCTTTTGCCGTACAAAGTACGTTTATTATGCATTTTAAGACATGTAAGATGTACGAGAAAATCTGTACGGAAAAACGCAAATTTGTCAATTATGGGTACCATCCGGTAAACACCGCCTATCATGAAACAGCAAATAAATCATGTCAAACGAGTTCGCCGCAGTAGCCTCTATCTCGGTATCGTTTTTTTTTTCGTTGCAAACGAAGCGAGCGGTTTGATGACACTGTGCGCATGCGTCTGCCGCCTCGGATTTAATGTGGTAGTTGTGTAGTGAAAGTAATTCGGTCTCTTTTTAGGGAACCGGCTTTTTCGGCTCAACTTATTAAAGAGAGCCGGCTCTCAAACGGCTCACTTCCTTTGATGCATTAAATTACGAATTATTATGTTGTATAAAGAAGTTAAGAAAATAAGGAAGTATAAAAGGAGAAAATGAAAAAAGACAGGTTTGTGGTTATCGCTTTAATCAGTATATTACCAACAATAATTTAAAGCTGAAAATGAATTAATAATTTGAATAAGACAATGTATTATTCTACTTAATTGCATTTGCATGTATTTATTCCTTCTACAGTGAACGTCCAAGCTACTTAATGTTTAAACCTTTTTTACAATAAACCTTATTCATGTCGAGCAACTCAGGATCTCACAACAAAATGTTAATTAACAATGTATGTGATATAACGAAACACATGTACAATATAATATGTTAAACTACATACATAAACACGTTTGAAAAAAATAATTTGGTGTAAGATTATTTTTTAGTTTTATTTTTAATATTTTGTAAGAGAAAATATGACAGTTTGTAAGGGCATGGAGCCGTGGAGGTTGACAGGTATGCAATAATTGTCATGAAACGGACCTGGAAGCAGGAAGTGTGAACTCAAATGCGTAGACGATCTGTCACTTTAATTGGAAAATAAAAGTTGTCCAACACACAGGGACCAGAGACAAAACAACACAGGCTTAAAGGCAATCAAAATTACAAACTAGGCATTTACTCAGAACAAACAGGCATGAACAGGTTTTCCTTAAAATTAAGCAATGGTCTGGCAACGGGCAGTCCCAAAAGGAGCGCTTAAGTATCCCACACGCAATCAAGTTTATGTGTTTCAGCCGGGGTCAAGGGGCAGGGCCAGCTGGGTGCCATGACGACCGTGCAGGACATGACAATAATATAGTATGAAATCAAATATTGCAAATAAAATACCAAAACTGAACCAAATTTGGTCCTTTTCCTTGTATTGTACACCGATTTGACACTCATTTCAATGGTATAGGAACTTGAATTTTCCTTAGACACATATGACAAATATACACATCAGTGTTTGGAATAGTGAAATCTTAATTCACAAATTAATATGTTCGTGGCAGCGACCGAGTGAAAAACCCCCCAAATATTTTCCTGAATTGGACCATTGGCCCCTTAAAGAGTCGAGCTGCTGGATTGTAAATCGGGGAGTCAAGAGTGGAGGAGGAGAAGGATCAATGGTGTCGCCCGGGAACCTGCAGCAGCACCCTGGCCGTTCTGCAAACAATAAGCCTTTTATATCGCAGCATGAGACAATGGACAAGAAAATAAAAGTCCAGCAGCACTCTGGGAACAGCACGGGGGGAATCCCGGGCCGCATCCCGACGTACGCACACACTGACACATCCTCAGAGAGAGCATATGTTCTTGGTTTGAGTCCTCGATGTGACTCAGGGCTCGCTGCTGTAATCAACCTCAGATGTCCCAAAAAAAAAAGAGGAGAAAAAGAGATGGAGCGCGGAACAATCTAAACAAAAGGATCCCGGGGGGTGGCCAATCAACCTCTTCCGTCGTTTTCCTCCTCCGCTCTTCTGAATTTCATTTTTTTCTTCCTCCTTATTCCATTCGTCTTTGTCTTTCATGAACAACCCCCTTTTCTTTCTGGGGTGATGCTCCAAGGTCAGAGTGGATGTTTTTCCCACATCCTCTCACCTTCTCCATCACTTGGCCGTATGGAGGCACCTCACAGGTGGGTGGCAAAGTTACACGTGCACGCTATTTAAGTTGAGGTGGAGAAACGTGCGTGAAAAGTACAAAAATACGGAGGACTGGAAACAAGGAAAAGTACATATTGAACTGATGGACTCTTGAAGAATCTCATAAAGAAGCTAAAAAAAAACTAGCATTAGCATCGTCGACTTATAATCTTTTGAACACATGTTCTTATCTTCTGACATTTTTTACATAGTAACATTGTCCTCATATAAAATATTTTCATTAGGTAAGTGGAGACTTCACTGTTTAGAGCATTAATAGGGAAACTACGGTCCGCAACCCACACTCGGCCCGTCGGGCCTTTTCATCTGGTCTGGCAAACGCAAATGTTAATGTTAATGATAATATTCATAAAATACTTTTAAAACGTACAATTAATGAACAGGGGTTGACGACACTGTTGTACCTAATCTCCCAAACATTCAAATAGCTCGCTATATCTTCTTTTAGTTGTTAGCTTTGTCAAGTAATTATATGGTTAATTATATTTTTCCAAGATTTTCAGTAGATTAAATTAAAAAGAGCTAGCTGTATTACATTTAGAGTTTTCAATGCATGTTTTGATATTTAGGGCTTTAAAAAGGGACATCCTTTAATATCTTGCTTTAATTTTGAGCATTAGCCAATTTGAATAAATTATTATTGTGAAAAATAGAACATGTACATGTAAATGTCTGGATATGTGTTTATTCTAAAGAAATATAACATGTACAGACGCTCCCCTACATAGGTAAAACAGTAGATCTGAACATTTTTTTGGGGATGTCGTAAAATACCCGGACACTGCTGTAAGTTAGATTTTGTATTATGTGCACCTTTTTCTGAGTACAGGACATTACTGTAGTGCTTCTTTCCGCCGGTAGTAGCGTGTGGCGCTGGGAGAGGTCACCCAGCATCCACCTGAAAGTAAAAAAAATCTGCTTCCTCTTCTTAGTTCATGTGTAAACATTCTATACTGTCTATGTCTATACTATGCCTATATCTCCAGTGCGCTGAGAACTTTGACATTTTTATCGTTTAATATCTCGTGCATCCGTTCAATATGGTTGGTGTAAAGTGTAAAGAAGAGGCGAGCTGTTTCTTTTGAAATGAAAGTGGAATAAGAAAGCTTGATATGGTTGAGAAAACAATCGGAACACTTTTTTCTGTACACTTCTTGAAGCGCATCTCCCTAAAGTAAGTTAAACATCACTTGTTCTATCTTTATAGAGCATATTTTTTTATGAAATGTTTATTTTTTAGTACAAAAAAATACAGGTTACTTATACAAGCCTTAAACATACAAATATAGCACTGAAACAACTTACGAACAAATTCAACTTACGAACGATCGTCCAGAACTCGTTTATAAGTCGGGCAGCGTCTGTATTTCTGCATGCTTGTTTATTCATAAATGCATATTGCTGCTGCTATAAAAACGACATATTATCCTTTTCCCCTCATGTAAAGATCTGAGACTGTAAATATAAAATGCAAAATGAATAATTTTTTGTCCTCCCGGCCCTTTTGCGGCTCGCAACTCAGGTTTACCAATCCCAGTTTTGAAAGGACAATGTGTAATATTTGGCCACTAGATGTCACTGTACTGTTTTGTGGAGTGCCACCTTACATGAGTGCTTGAAAGCACAAGGAAGAATAAAAACTACCGAGTCTCAAAGTGGCGAAATCGAACTATTTTTCTTCCCAATGTTTTTTTCCCAGCCTTTCATGAGGTTTTTGTTTTATGTACCCGTAACAGCAAGATGTCTGACAATTGAGTCAGCTCATTCTAGATGAGGCCCATATTATGTGAAATTAATGCAAACTTCTCCACCTACAAGTATCACAATCCTGCACTCAGAGATCCTTGTGTCCGTGTGTTCCCTCACTATCTCCCCTTCCTCTCCTACCTTATTTGGCCACTCACTTCCTTGTTCAATATTCCTCCACACAGCTGCAGCCACTCGTCCTGATTTTCCTCCTATAGCGAACCTCCCTCATCACTATTTAAACACTCTGTTTCCTTAGTCCTGTGCTAGTTTGTTGTCTTCCATGCCACGTCCCAAATAATATTGTCTCAGCCTTTTGTTATTCCAATGTATCGACCCTTGCCCGCGCCTCCGGATCACCAGTACCACCAGATGAACTCTTGGACCGCCACCTCTTCTGTTTGGGTTTATTGGAATACCGAGCCCTGCATTTTGCAGCTCGGTTGTTGCTGTCTTACCGTGTACCAAACACAAAAAACCCCAGCATTTTCTTTAATAATCAGTGTTTCTGCACTTTGTTTCTACACAACCCTGAGTGGGTTCCTGACAAATATTTTTAAAAATCACATGGTTAGCGCTTGTGCGGCACAGTTCATGTCATGGGAACCTGTCGTGGGTTCAAATCCAGCTCCAGACTTCCTGTGCGTAGTTTGTATGTTCTCCCCGTGCTTGCGTGGGTTTCCTCCGGGCACTCCGGTTTCCTCCCACATTCCAAAAACATGCATTTCAGGTGAATTGGCCGGTCCAAATTGTCCCTAGGTGTGAATGAGCGAATTAGTTGTATGTCCCTGTGTGCCCTGCGATTGGCTGGCAACCAGTTCAGGGTGTCCCCTGCCCACTGCCTGGAGATGGCTGGGATGGGCTCCAGCCCCCCGCGACCCTAATGAGGATAAGCGGTACGGCTAATGAGATGAGATGAGATGTTTTCGTTCTTATTACATAAATCAATATTGTTTTCTCTAACATTTTACTACAAAGGAGCATTATATAACACACAATGTCTCTTTAAACTATTTCGATAATGGTAAAAAATTCAAATCCAAAAACACAATTCAAAGTCTGACTTAAGCCAGAACTGCTAAAAGAGTTGTGTACTGCTCCTTGATACACACACAAACACACAAAGTGGTGCTGAGTGAGTGGGAGCTACCGGTTGATGTTTGTGCACAGAGCAAATGAACGTCACACATCTGGAAGACGGTTCTTCCATGCTGCGTTGGTGTGATTCCCAGTTTGCTTGCATGTGTGCGTCCCTGTGTACGTGCGTGCGAGTGCACGTGTGTGGAGGTAGGTGTAATGTTTCCAAATGCTCCTCTCTTGGAACAGACCACCCACCCAGAAGACCAATAGAAGGACCATAGGGAGCCCCGATAGAAACACACACACATGAACACAACACACTCCCACGAGGTCAACCCTGCCGATATTCTCAGAATAGAACATGTGTGATCAGAGTTTGGGAATTATTCCAAATCCTAAAAGTAAGGAGTTCAATGGAGGGATGTCTTCTCAGGTGGAAGTGTGCAAATCTTGAAATTGATACAAAACATTGTACAATTAGTTACTTTTTTCCCCTCATAGTTGAGCGCTGCACCGAGACGCAGGTTCAATTTGTTTCATAGATGACAGGGAAAAATTGTTGCACAAATTATTTTTACATATTTTGTTGAAAAGAAATAACATTCTAGCATTTCTTAAAGCCCCGGTGTGTAATATCTGACCACTAGATGGCACTTTATTGATTGATGCAAATGAAAAACAGTGCCGCAGTCTATCAGCAAGATGCCAGACAAAGACGGCAAGGACTTCTGGATAGGGATTCCACTATGTAAGAGTCTCGACCAATGATTTATTTTTAAACTGAAATTAAAATTTGTACGATATATATTGTTTTAAATTATTATTTTTTTCTGAATGACAGTTTTATGTACCTCTAGGAGACCCTAGATATTACACACTGTCCCTTTAAAAACATTTTCTAATTCCTGTAATAAAGGATCACAAAATTGTTCAAATGTTATATGTAACTGTAATTAAACCTAATGCTCTGTAAAGGGACAGTGTGTATTATTTAATGTCCTCCAGATGTAAAAAAAAAAAAAAGAAAACATTCGTTGATGATATATTTATTCTGTTTTTAATGTTGGACACCTTATATTGCTGTTCTTTGATACCCACCTCCTTTCGGGCGGAATTGTTTTGTAACCTAGGAGACCTAAAAAAAGAAAAGGCTTATGGGAGAACCTTAGGTTAGAATGTTTTATCTGAAGGCTTCGCTTCCTGTCTTCCTTGCAAGTTTAAAATCCTTTGATGTCTTCTCTTCTTATTTTTTGAATATCTACTAAACTTAAAACTTAAAACAATAATGATTTGCATAACAAGCAAAATTACATGTTAGCATGAATATCTAAAAATGTACATAAGTCAAAAATAAATTCATTTGCTTTACAAAACCCGAGCCTAACCTGGAGAGAGCTGAAATCGCTGTCAGCCATCTTGCTGCTACGGTCACCCAAAAACCTCGCGAAAGGCTAGACAAATGGTAAATGGTAAATAGTCTGCATTTATATAGTGCTTTTCAAGTCAATGAAGACCTCCCAAAGCGCTTTACAATGTACTTCACACTAACCCATTCACACACACACTCACTCACCAATAGCGGCCATGCAGTCATGCAAGGACAAATAGTGCAATTTGGCCGGTTTGAGTCTACAAAGTTTGTATTCTTCTGGGTGCTTTTTAGCACAAATTTTTGGTTGCACTTCACAATGCAGCAACATCTAGTGGTCAAATGATACACGCTGTCCCTTTAAGAAATTAATTGTTTACGGCCTAAGTAATGATGTTTGCTGTTCCCAACTTGGCTACCACACAGTAGTCATCCAGATACACAAGAAGACAAAACGTTTATTTATTTTACATAACCTGGGCTTCATCTAGAGGGGGCTGAAATCACTATCAGCCATCTTGCTGCTACGGGTACCCAAAGACCCAAAAACCTCACAAAAAGCTAGGCAAAAAAATTACAAGATAAATGGTGCAATTTGGTCGATTTGAGTCTCCATAGTTTGTTATTTTCTGGGTGCTTTTAAGCACAAATATTTGGTTGCACAACACAATACAGCAACATCTAATGGTCAAAGAATACATGCTGTCCCTTTAAGAAATGAATTGTCTACACCTTAAGTAATGATGTATGCTGTTCCCAACTTGGCTACCGAATTGTAGTCATCCAAATACAGCTGGCATTGTTTTGTACAACATTGTCCTTTCTGCGCCACAGATTAAAAGCATGAAAAAAACAAGTTTCTTCATTTTACTCATGCCTAGGTTATTGAGTTTTTCCTTGCCCTCATGTAGGTTTTAGATCAGGGGATGGTGTAATAATAGTCTGTGGTTTGCAATAATCTGTGCTCTGTGCAGCCTTTTGAGACTCCTTGTGATAAAGGGCTATACAAATAAAAATGACGACTTGACTTGACTTGACTAAGCCTCAACAAGAGGGAGCTGACATTACTGTCAGCCATTTTGCTGCTACGGATACCCATAGACCCCAAAACCTTGTGAAAGGCTAGGCAAAAAAAAAAATCAAAAGATAAATGGTGTTATTTGGTCACTTTCCTTAGTACGTATTCTTTCTTGTGCTTTTAAGACCCTTTTTCAGTTGTGTTGAACAATACAACGCCCTCTAGTGGTCAAATGATACTCACCGTTACTTTATATAGTGTTTACTGTGATACATGCTTGTTGCCATCAAGCTAGCAGTCTTTCTCCAGACCGTAATTAATTATTGTTGGTGAGTATTGAACAGAATGCTTTTCAAAAGAATAATTTTTTTTTCAGGTTCCAAATTTACAGTAAACTTCCTTTTTGAGTGAGAATTGCGAAAGTCTTCGGTTCCTAGAAGTGATGTCTCCCCTCTCTTGTACTTTAGTGACAAGCTAAATCCGAGTACTCGATGTGAAATTTTAAAAATAAAACTGTCTCATTAATTTGAATGAATGTTGTTTCTTTCAACAAAAACGCACAAGGAACAAACACGCATTTTGTTATGCACTAAATCATGTCATGACCTTTTTAATCAACCTGACAAACAAGACTTAAAAGTGTTCTAGACATAATTACTTTAAAACAACTTGGGAAAGTAAATACAAAGTAATTATGTCTGAACAATTCAATACATCGCGACATTAATTGAGTAAGGACAGAATGTTTCAAAAAGAATGTAACAATAAGAAGTAAAAGTGGCTACGTAGCCTCTAGTCCCAACAGACTGAGCAACGTTATGGCCAATCATAAAGGAGCAGTCGATAAAAATAGCCAGAACAGAAAAACAAGGAACAATTATGATCAAACAGGTTTAATAAATTCATACTGTAAAGCCTTACTTTTCTTGTCTGATATTTTTAAATCATTGTATCCACCTGACAACATTTGTTTACCTACAATCCTTCAAACACTGGTTCTGGGTTCGCAGCCCTGCTATTTCCTGGATTTCTTGTGATAGTGTCTTCCTTTTTAAAGTTGAAATTCAACAATCGACCAAAAGATTTTGTGTACATTTGAGAGAGGAAGAAATAAAGCAGAAACAATTTACCAGACAATTAGGCAGACGAATAGAGATTCCATTTACAGTGAAGAAAATAATTATTTGAACACCCTGCTATTTTGCTTTTTCTCCCACTTAGAAATCATGGAGGGGTCTGAAATGTTCATTGTAGCTGCATGTCCACCGTGAGAGAGATAAACAAAAAAGAAAAATCCAGAAATAACATGCATGATATTTTTAACGAGTTATTTGTGTGATATAGCTGCAAATAAGAATTTGAACACCTGAGAAAAGGAATGTTAATATTTGGTACAGTAGTCTTTGTTTGCTATTACAGAGGTCAATCGTTTCCTGTAGTCTTTCACCAGGTTTGCACACACTGCAGGAGGGATTTTGGCCCACTCCTCCAGACAGATCTTCTCTAGATCACTCAGGTTTCTGGGCTTACACTCAGAAACACGCAGTTTGAGTTCCCTCCGAAGATTTTCGATTGGGTTCGGGTCTGGAGACTGGCTGGGCCATGCTAGAACCTTGATATGCTTCTTACGGAGCCACTCCTTGGTTTTCCTGGCTGTGTGCTTCGGGTCGTTGTCATGTTGAAAGGCCCAGCCACGACCCATCTTCAATGCTCTGACTGAGGGAAGAAGGTTGTTCCCCAAAACCTCACAATACACGGCCCCAGTCATCCTCTCTTTAATGCAGTGCACTCGTCCTGTCCCATGTGCAGAAAAACACCCCCAAACCATGCTTCACAGTAGGGATGGTGTTTTCCGAATTGTACTCTTCATTCTTCCTCCTCCAAACACGCTTAGTTGAAATATGACCAAAAAGTTCTATTTTGGTCTCATTTAACCACAAAACTTGCTCCCATGACTCCTCTGTTTCATCCAGATAGTCATATGCAAACTTAAGACGGTCCTTGACATGTGCCAGTTTAAAGCAGGGGAACCTTTCATGCCATGCATGATTTCATGACGTCTTAGTATATTACCTACAGTAACTTTGGAAACGGTGGTTCCAGCTCTTTTCAGGTCATTGACCAACTCCTGTCGTGTAGTTCCGGGCTGATTCCTCACCTCTCTTGGAATCTCTTAAAATCACCGCATGGGGCTCCCCTCCGATTGAGATCGACCGTCATGTTTAGCTTTTTCCATTTTCTAATTATTGCTCCAACAGTGGACCTATTTTCACCAAGCTGCTTGGCCATTGCTCCGTAGCCCTTATTAGCCTTGTGGAGGAGTACAATTTTGTCTATGGTGTCTTTGGACTGCTCTTTGGTCTCCGCCATGTTACAAGTTAAAGTCTTACTGATTGTATGGGGTAGCCAAGTGTTTTTATGCAGCTAATGACCTCAAACAGGTGTCAAGTCACATTTATTTATATAGCCCTTAATCACAAAAATGTCTCAAAGGACTGCACAGGATTACAATTACACAATTTCCTCATCTTAAACCAACATGCGGGCAAGGAACAACTCAAAACCTCAGCGTGAGGAAAAAAAGAAACCTTGAGAGGGGGCAACACAAGTGGTAATCCCCCTTCCAGGATGACCAGGGTGAAATAGATTTGGCATTACAGTACACAAAGATAGTAAACACTCTGTAACATGTTGAAAATTTGTCTGAAAAGTGCATGACAGCAACGAACGCCCCCAGCCTGTAAAATAGTCCAGAAAGTGCATGACATCTGATTCAGGATCATGCATGGATTGCAGGTGGACTTCTATCGGGCGGACTAACAGATCTTTCAGGGTCAGAATTGTAGAAGATACACAGGTGTTCAAATACTTATTTGCTGCTGTATTATAAGAATAAATTGTGAAAAAATCATGCATTATGATTCCTGTTTTTTTTTTTTTGTTTTTTTTTATCCCCCTCACAGTGGACATGCACCTACAATGAAAATTTCAGACCCCCCCCATGATTTCTAAGTGGGACAAAAATGTACTCCACCTAGCAGCAAACGACCACTCCTAAATCTGACCTGAGAAAATTCTTTGCTTCCTGGAGAGTCTTTATTAAAGTCAATCATTTGTGAACTTTCACAATAAATCGTCTCTTACATTTTCTCATTTTTCCCCTTTTATTCATGTTTTTACTACAGTCAGTCTAGTAAAATGTAGGTTGGTCCGATGTAAACTCGCTCAGTCTAAAAAGTCACCTGTTGACAGTAATGGGTGGGTTCCTAGTTCCCACTTCACAGTTCAAAAGGACAAACACATTAAGACTCATTAAGAACGGTAATGACTCCATAAGTCACATCAATGTAAGATATCTTTTACCTGGGCCTCTTTTTCTACTTTTTATCAGAAGGTGTGAAAGGAAGAAATACGAAGAGGCAATTTATTATTCATGCGCATCGAAAAGTTGCACTGTATAAACACTCATTCTATATGTTTGTAAGGACAATTGCCCTTGACAAACATTCGTCAATAAATATGCTTTTATGGTTTCCGAATTTGCTTAAAGATTAACTTCATGACCACGTAACTCTTTGTATTCAATTTTTTGGATACATTTGCTTTAAAATTGTGATACAAAACTTGGCAAAGGTTCTATCAAATTTAGTTAGACTGGACATTCTTCCCAATAATCATGATCAAAGTATTTGAATTTTTAGTATTTATTTTTGTTTATTTGTTTAGAAATCTTTCTCCTTCATTATTTGACCTTTGAGGCTTCAATCCTTTTTTTATATTTGTTCGGGCAATCCTTTTTTTCCAGGAACTTAGTGTATCTGATCCGAGACCATTCATCATTTCATTAATACCCCCTTTTTTGGCCATTCCTGTATATTTACGACTCCGAGCTGACTCAAATAGTCAGGAAACCCACGGAAGTGAATAGTAGATGTTTATTACTTTGTTCAATTATTTAATATTTGAGCTACTTATCCTTATATGAAACATTTTTTTTAATCTTGGCTGGGAAAACTTACGTCAAAGTTTTAGATTTTCTCCTTTTGAGGAAGCAATGTGTTTCCCCTTAAAAAAATTAGAATTAAATCAAAATTGTTGGAAATTTGAGGGGTCTGTTGTATGGTTTTAAAGAAAATAATATTCGTCGTACATTTATCCAAACTTCTTAGATTAATTCCAATGTGTTTTTATTTTTAAGATGATTTTTTTCTTCAAACTTTTTCCAAATATTTGGTTTGAATTTCTCATTGTTTGAGGTCCACAAGGGCAAAACATTTACATTATGTTATGAATTTTAATAATATAATTACTATGTAAAATATTACTTTACTGAGTAACTGCAGATGCAGAGTGAGGCTTGCAATTCCCTCGCCTCATGACAGAGGGCAATGTTGAGACTAAGGATTCTTATTTGCCGCACCTCTCTGCCACAAATGATATGATTAGTGATACTATTACCAAGCTAACAGGAAGTGAAGGCCTCTGGTAATTACTTCCTCGTTGCATGGCCTTTTTTCACAATGCAATTTTAGATGCTTTTATTCAAAAGGTACAGTGCATCGACTTTTATAATTTATGCTTAAACAATAAAACTTTTTCTATGCTGCAGTTTTATATATTGCCTTCTAGCTCTGCAAATAAATGATGAATAAGATGTAGGTTCATTCTGACTGTGCCTTACTAGACACAAACCTCACGGCACGTCACTGGTTGCACATTTCCAGAAAATTTGGTCCAAATTCCAATATTTTTGGACTTGAGAGCTTCCTGCCCTATTGCCATTTGTCATTCTGATCGCCACATTGAAAGAATCAATTAGTTTAACGCTACATCTCTCACAGGAGCAAGTGTAGGTTTTGCAATAACAAAAGAACAATCATGTCATTGTTGTGTTTCTTTGGTTTTTGCTGTCTTTGGATGACTGACAAGATTCCGGATTTGAGGACCCCCGCGAGACGAAGCAGTGTCGAAACCGTGCTGCGTGTATAATTTGATTGCGAGCAGTTGAAAAGCATCGTGTTCTACTTCCAGTCATCTTTTTTATATTATTGTTATCAGGAATCATTTGCAATCGTTTGGCACTGTGAAAAGCAGGACGGGATCGTTTTGAGGAGACTAGGAAGGCCTGAAAATGACGAGCGCTCGCCGTAGTTCATCTGAAGGAATGTCAAGGGCGCTTATCAAAGAGTCGAACCTGCGTCTTTTTACGATCGACCTGAAGCACACCTGGGCGCCTGCCAGAAACGAAGACGCCCGGGTCGTCTTGGTTCTCTCCACTCCCTGCGAGCACGGGTCAAAACATGCAATTTGTGCGGATTAGACGCTTAATTGCGTGTAGGCGTACGTTGAGTGTGTGTGAATGCCGGCCCCATAAAAGTAAAATATTACTGATGTTTAAAGCTTCCCGAGCGGTCGCTCTGAGGGCAAACAGCCAAGCCAAATGGCTGCAAACAACAAAGCCTGTGGCCTCCGACTTTATTTATTGCTAGCATGCAAGCTGAGAAACAGGACGGAGAACATTAAGTCATATCAGGACTGTAGAATTTGAATTTGTCCGACAAAGTGTGAGCGTTAAAGGCTAGCTATCTATTATCTGCCTCGCTTATCCCCAGTAGGGTATGGGGGGTTCTAGAGGCCATCTCATGGGGCAGGGGACACCCTGAACTGGTTGCCAGCCAGTCGCAGGGCACACAGAGACAGACAACACACTCGCCTATTCACACCTAGGGACAATTTGGACCAGCTAACTAACCTGCCAAGCAGGGAGGAAAACAGGAGGAAACCTATGCAAGCATCAGGAGAACATGCAAACTCCGCACAGGGAGGCTGGTAGCTGGATATGAACCCATGACCTCAAAACTGTGCAGTGGATGCGCTAACCACTCAAAGGCTATTCGTCCAATATTGTATGCCCAGCAGAATACTGACAACCCGCATAGTGAGCCAAAACAACAAGGGATTACACTGTACGTATCTTTATAATATTGCCTTTTTAAAACTTCTTATTTGGAATTTTTCCTCCAGGATTAGCTATCCCTGTGTTTTTTACCATTGTGTCGTGAGACTATTGTGTCACAAGAAATTGTCCCATTTAACCTTGGCAAAAAAGCACGTCGTTCTTTGGTATATCTGCTTTCTTTAGTAAACAAACAAGTTACTGTAACATTCATCCATATCAGTATGTAGTAGCACATTACTATGTTTTTCTTTTCTTTTGATAAACTTATTATATGCCCATGAGGAAGTAAAGGGAAATCAATTTAATATTTCATTTTGTTTGATGAGGCTGTTTAAGATTGCGCTGTGAGAAAAAAATCATGAAAATCTTGCTCGTGATTCTGCTGATTTTATTCATTTTCTTATTTCACTAACTATTTTACTTACGGTTTGAAAATATAGTACAATCCAAAATGCCAGCAAAATTATTAACCAAATTTAATAACCCATAGTACGTCTTCTGAAGCGGAGTGACCACAAATGATAAGAAAAACGTGATACTCGGAATTTAGGCAACATGATAATTTAACTTTTCACCCAAAAAAAATAAAAATAAATAAAACACACAAAAACACACATAAACCTTGAATCAATGTTCAAACATTTTCAATAGACTGTTTTAAATCAATACAAATGTCACAATCACCCGGATCGGGAACACCTGTGTTCAGGGTTTGGCGCCAACAGCCAGGACAGCTGATTGGCGCACCCTGTACATTTAAATCCCCAGCTTCCGGTAACACTTTTATCCGATTGTACTATGCGATCTGTTGCCATCTGCTCAGAAAGCCCGTACCTCCGACTCTTTGCCTGCCTCCTGTTTTTCTACCTGATCTCCGTTGCCGACCCGTTTCCGAATCTGCCTACGACCTGCCCTGCCCGCCTGAATCCTGATCTCTCTTCGGAACACAACGACGCCCTTCTTCTCCAGCCCCAACCAACAACACGACGACTACGCCTGTCCGCGACCATTCCCGCCAAGCCTTCACCCGCCTGTCAAGTCAAGACAATCCGTCAAACAACGGATCGAAGATTCACGTCTTGTCATTCCTTCCTTCCAATAAAAACCAAGAAACGAGTGCAAGTGATCTCAGTTTTCCTTCCGTCCTGCCTGACAACAAATGTCTCAGCTCATGAGTATTTTATTAAGAATGCACAATAGTTTATATATTTTATATATTTCTTACATAGATATTGTGTTTATTTAATGAATTAAGGGTTTTTTTCACCGCTAGGAGGCACTAAATAATACTGTCCCTTTAAGGAAATCATGGTCAAATTTCAAAACCCCAGTGTGTAATATTTGCTCGCTAAATGGCACATTAAGGTCTAATGCGTAGCGGCAAGATGCCAGACAAAAATGGCAGTGACTTCTAGGTGGGGATTCCACTATGTAAAAGAAATAAAAACATTTTTTTTTTAGAAAAATTAACATTGTTCATGTATTGCTGTTTGTATTTAAATCAATATGTTTTTAGTACTGAATGAAAGTGTTTTTGTACCAGTAAGAGGCACTAAATATTACACACTGTCCCTTTTAGGGTAATAATCTTCAAAGTTTGGGTTAAGAGAAAATGGTCTCTCACAGGATGCTCTTACAAACAATCATAGTTTTTTTTTTTAACCCAAATTTGACATAATATGAAGTTTGGAATCGGATGCATTCTTTTCTTTAAAACTGTCTTTTACCTACTCTTGGTACACTGTAAACTGCAGTGTTTTTGTTATCCATTATCTATTATTTTCTCATGAGACGTTCTCAAATATTGTAAAAGAACCCAGGAAAGCAAAACAAATGTTCTCCTCAAAGGACTTTCCTCCTGCAATAAACTTGTGCCTGACGGGCTCTGATGTGCAGACGATTTGCTTCTGACTGGTGCAGGCAAAGACAAAATGAGGATGGCACGGCATGAATGCACACGCACTCGACCCGGCATGCGCACTCTTGTCCCATTTGTTCCTTTAGCTGCTCGTCCTCATCATGTCTGATGTTCAAAATACAGTCTCATGTTTTTTTTGGGTCGTGTTCGAAAAAGACTATTGTGTAGTTAGATAGTGATGTAGTATTTACTAATGCGCCGAAAGAAAAGGCGATTTGGTGAATGCAGCGGCAACCGATTCGCATTTTTCGCGAACGAAACGTCTCTGAGCCGCTGTTGTGCCTAAAATTGGCCGCCCGCCATGAAATGACATTGCTCTGCATGAAATGCCCCTCACCTAAACCTCACTTAAAAGACTCCGCCTTTTTTACCATTTGACGCACATTATTGCGATTCAAAACAGTCATTTACCGAATATCACATGTAATGAAAAGTGTTTAAGGGGCGGTACAGCGTTATAGCGCAGCCCCGTGGTGAAGAGGTTCAGGGTTCAAGTCCAGCTACCGCAGCCTCCTTGTGTGGAGTTTGCATGTTCTGCCCGTGCCTGCCTGGGTTTCCTCCAGGCACTACGGTTTCCTCCCACATCCCAAAAACATGCATGTTAGGTTAACTGGGTAAGTTGTGTGTCACTGTTTGCCCTGCGACTGGACAGCAACCAGTTTAGGGTGTCCTCTGCCCACTGCCCGAACATAACTGGGATTGGCTCCAGCTACTGAGGATAAGCGGTGCAGATAATGGATGGATGGATGAAACTGTTTTGTGCTCTATCATAAAGCGTATTAAAGTGAAATGAACTGTCAAATTATCAACGGATAAAACGGGAGAGAAACGTAAAGAAGATAGGCTAAAGCAACTGCACTCGTTAATATTTGTGAATGAATGACCCTAGAAATAAACAAGAACAAAATTAGGTTTAATTGTTCAGCTGCCTATACAGGTCACCTAAGTTAGAAGCATTCAAGGTAAAAATGGGCGATACGGTTAATGTTTGTGTGGATCCGATCCAAGTAAATACAGGGTAGTATAGATCGATACTGATCCAATGCAGATACCTTTTGCTCGGAAATGTCATGATCATTGAATAATTAAACCCATCCTCTCCGGAGCGGAGCGGGAAACAGGAAATAAGGACCCATTCGCGTAGACGTATGCACAGTTTATTGGGGGAAGAGGAGGAGGTCGCACAATCGATTCCGGAATCGATGGTCGCAGAAATCCACTCAAAAGAAAAGAATGCCGAAAAACAAACGGATCAGACCAAAAACAAAACAGGATCAAATACGGGCAGATTCACAGAACTAGGCATTTAACAGGATTTAACAGAAGTCTCACATAAGTCTCAGAGACTTTAACCAGGTTTAACAAGTATAACAAACGCTCAGGCAAAGCACAGTTAGAAGGAACGCGTTTAAGTAGTCCCAAAAAGCAATCAGTCAATGCGCCTCAGCCGGTATCCAGCGCCACCCGGCTGGGACCGACTGGGCGCCATGGCAACTGCGCCCGACGTGACACCCCATTGAGATCGTATTATTACATTAAACACAGCACAGAGATTTTAGGCACTAAAAATAATTCATTTTTTATTAAATGACTACATTAAAACAGTGTGAAAAACACAAACATGAATATTTCTATTACATCTGTTTCAGAACAAAATTCAATAGAGTCAGACCAAAAAAGCAGCAAAAAGAAACAATGTATAACAATATAAACAAGACAACTAAAATGTCTTCCATTGCGCAATATTTCGAAAATAAAGTCAGTAATGCAAATAAAGTCTCATAGTCTCTCTGTCATGTCCTGCACGGTTGTCATGGCATCCAGCTAGCCCCGCCCCTTGACACCGGCTGAAACGCATTGAACTGATTGCTTGTGAAGTACTTAAACGCTCCTTTTGGGACTGCCCGTTGCCAGACCTGTGCATGCCTGTTTGATCTGAGTAATACCTAGTTTGTAATTTTGATTGCCTTTAAAGCTGTTTTGTTTTGTCTTTAGTCCGTTTGCGTGTTGGACAACTTTTATTTCCTAATTAAAGTGACAGTTCGTCTACGCATATGAGTTACAGCTTCCTGCTTCCCCGGTTCGTTTCCTGACACTCTCATTTGATCTGTTTCCATAGTGACAACAACAAAATAACAGGTTTTGTTCAGGAACAAAAACATGTTTTCATTTTCGGTTGCAACTCATTGCTATCTGCGGGGTTAGCATTTCCATGTGTTTATGTAAATTTATGATGTTGCCACAATAGCAGACCACTGTGCCGCATAAAGCACACTTAGCATTGTCCTTTTCTGTTGTTGAAAAAAAAAGGTCCACACCGCGCTGCTCTTCCTATTTACCTCTTTCATTTTGAGCATCTGGAAGGGGTTATTGACAGTATTATCCAGTATCCAGTATTTTTTTTCTCATTGCTTACATTTTTTTTTATAGTGGATTACCTAGCCATCAGTTGGGACAGTGTATTTCACACATAGGCATTCGGTGGTGCGACGTCTGAATCATTCCAAACCTTAATAACTATTTTATGTCAATACTGTAAAACATTTACTGCAGCTACAGCAACGAAACTAATAAAAAGCATTAATAATAACTTCATTAAAAAAAATCCATCCTCCCTTCCTTTTTCATGAATAATTTAATTTCTCTGTCATACAGATTATCCGTACATTTCAGTTCCATCAAGAAGTTATTTTCTATCGCCATCAAAGCTAATGCTTAAAGTTGAGCCTGTCCTGTTGTATTTTTGACATTAGTTTTTATTCGATTTAGGGCTAAATTTGGAATCCTTATATTTCTTTATATTTTTATTGTGATTCTACCATTGCCACCCTCTGGCTAACTGTAATTTGGGAAACTGCTGACTTTTTGTTACGCCATCTGGAAGGCCATGGTGTTGCCAACTCAAAATCTGATTGGCTATTCCATCAGCTTTTTCCACACTTATGTTATGCCTCAGGGCCTGCAGAACTGATTGTGCAGGCCTCTGGGTAGATTTCTGACCCTAGTAACAAGTAATGTCTGATATGCGATTGGTTAGATGCATCAATATGAAAGCATGATTCAGATATTTTTTCAGGACAACTGAGAAGGCTTTGCAGGCCCTGACGGTCCAGCACTGGTAGTATGCCAGCGATGCCCCCCGGATTATGGAAAACCGATACGAGTGAGTAGCACAAGTGCACGAACTCAAAACCGGACATTAAAGATATAAACCGAATGCTTGGCTGTGTGTGTGCATGCGTGCCTTCTGAGAATATTCAGCCCCCTCAAAAGCCGCCCCTTCCTTCCGATGACATAAAACATTATTCTATTATATGAGGATGTCATGTTGAATCCCCTGATGCCTGATCCCTTCACACCTACACACTTTCTCCACATATGGCGAGCGCACACACACACAAATGCAAGGGAAGGAGGGGAAAGGGGGTGGTGAAGATGACCCCCTCCTTCTTTGGCAGCTGCATGCAATTGGAAGTACGGTGCTCATTCCACCCCCGAGTCCCTTTAACATCATCATGCTAATAGGCTAATGGCTACGCTTTTGACCCCGATCCCTTTGTGGAGATGCGACCTGAGTGGGAGTCAAGACGCTACATCTGCACGGAAAATGCACAAAACCATATCCTTCCCACGCATTGATATTGTTATTTTTTTTTGGACTTAAAAAGTTATGTCAAAAGAATTTCTTGGCTTAAATTGCAGTATATTGGGATATTATCGTCCCGGGAGTTTTTACATACCTGATGATTGTTAAAGCTTTATTGATGGTGCCAATTTCGCTACGGTCTATGGCGGTGTTTTTCAACCAGTGTGCCGGGTTACAAAAGTGTGCCGTGAAACCTTGTCTAGTGTTCTGCAGGAAAACTCCCCAATGTTATCCATGCAAAAAAAGCATGTCTTTTTTGTTTCATAGATCAGCTGAGCAACTGTAACATAGCCATACTAGTAGGGGGCAGCAGAATACTTGTTTATTTTTCTTTTCATATACTACTTATCTGCCTTACTGTGCGGAGTTTGTATGTTCTCCCCGTGCTCGCGTGGGTTTCCTCCGGGCACTCCGGTTTCCTCCCACATTCCAAAGACATGCATTTCAGGTGGATTGGCCGGTCCAAATTGTCCCTAGGTGTGAATGAGCGAGTGAGTTTTCTGTCCCAGTGTGCCCTGCAATTGGCTGGCAACCAGTTCAGGGTGTCCCCTGCCCACTGCCCGATGATTGGTGGGATGGGCTCCAGCACCCCCGCGACCCTACTGAGGATAAGTGGTGCAGCTGATGAGATGAGATGAGATGAGATGAGATGAGATGAAGGTAGTACAGTATATTTAATAAAGCTGTTTAAGATTGCACTTTCCAAATAATTCTATTCATCTACCTTGGTCATATCCCTCAAGACGGGTGACCGACAGCAAGACAAACACATACAATAACAAAGAAAATAAAAAAGGGACAAAATGGCAAAAACACACACAAAATATTTTTGGATGATGGTCAACCCAAATGCCCAAACACCCAAACATGTAAGGCACCTCGGCACCTAAGTTTGTCATGCTTTCGTCCCTCCAGATGAAACGGGACACAAGAAAGCAGCCATGTCACTCGGGTCAAGGTGACTCAACACACGCTTCCGTTCAACAGCAGCGCCCGACAGCTTTCACTGGTTTACCCCTGCCACATCATTGGGGTGCCCTGTCCATCCCTTAGAACAAGTCCAAACATCCCACTATCCTTTCTCAACTCCTCTCCACTCATTCCTATTACCAACAAGAGCTCTAACTTCCTCTTGAGACCTCTTTCCTGCAGTGCACTCATAACACCATCCATCCACGTCAATCGCGGCCTTCCTCTTGGTCTCCTTTCATTTACTTCTGCTCTGTAGATCCTCTTCAACATTCGCTCCTCATCCATCCTCTCCATGTGTCCAAACTAACCGAGTACTCTCTTATCCACACGCTTGCTCAGTTCCACTACTACTCCAGTTCTGTCTCTCACAATTTCATTTCTCAATCTATCCAATCTTGTCACTCCTATCATACTCCTCAAACACTTAATCTCAAAAACATTTAATTTCCTTCTCACTTTCCCAAAAATGATACTTATATTGTTTTACTGTTTCTTTTTGTTGCACTCAAAGCGTAGGATAAATATGTAGCTGGTCAGGTGCAATACATTTTACAAGGTTCTATAACACAACTACCTGTCTGTTCTTCTCTATTCATTTGACTCGAATATTGCTCAGAAAATTTCAAATTGTTGGACATACAACTTCTCTTAGTTACTTTTACTATGGAGTAACTCAGTTACTAACTTAGTTACTTTTTGGAAGAAGTAGTGAGTAATCATAACTAATACTTTTTCTAAAGTAACGTGCCGAACATTGATTATGATGGATAAGGATGAGCCTCACCTGCCCCCTGACTGCACGTCACTATTTTTTCTCGCGTTAACTTAAAAGTTTTAAATCAACATTAAGGTTGTCTCATTATGATAATGTTAACAATTTCTGAAAGTTTCACACTCAGCTGAAGGCTAAAAACGTGCTGTCCTCAAAATGTCCAACCTTCTCAAGGTACATTCGAAGTCTTACCAACAGCAAGTTCAGTGTCAAAGTTCTGACTGGGAAGGCCTTATCTCCAGAGTAAAAAGGAAAATCTTATCATAAGTCATATTTCATGTCAAAAGTGGCGTCGGACATATTTAAAATAATGGCGCGGCGGCCACGTGCGTCTGTGTCGCAAGAGGGAAAGTAAACACAAAGACGTGGATCGAGGTTGATCATTGAACGGCCACTTTAAAGGACAAATGGTGTGTGACTTCCGATTTGGTATCAGCCATCTTGCGACCATGGAGGGAAAATAACTTTTTTGAAGTGTTCAAGAAATTAAAATAAACATTGGAATTTTCAAAAGGATTGTTTATTTTTTTTTTTTCTCGCGCAGAAAAATAATTTATACCTTTTCTTTCATATCTGTGAATAAAGGTTGTGAAATTGCCGTTGCGCTTGAAGGTCACGTCCGTCATAAATATCAATAGTTATCATATTTTGAATTCCTATCGCCGCCAAACAAAACTGATGTACACCTTTACAACATGGCTTGTTTTATGACTTTGATAACATTTAGCTTATTTACCCAATTTTAACTCAACGGCCACATGGTAAAACAAAACCCTCACGGAGACCAAACTAGTAAATTATAAGCATAAAAAGTGTGCTTTAACTCTAGGGCTGGGGATTTTTTTTGTGAGAAGTTTACATTAAATTTCAATAATGATTCAGTGGTTGTTAGCGCGTCCGCGGCACAGTTATGACGTCATGGATTTAAATCCAGCTACCAGCCTTGCTGTGCGGAGTTTGCATGTTCTCCCCGTGCCTGTGTTTCCTCCGGGCACTCCGGTTTTCTCCCACATTCCAAACACATGCATGTGAATGAGCGAGTGAGTTGTCTGTCTATGTGTGCCCTGTGACTGACAGGCAACCAGAGACAATGCAATTTATTTTCTGTTTTTAAGAAAATAAAAACCCGAGGACAGCTGGGATGGGCTCCAGCACCCCCGCGACCCTACTGAGAATATGTGGTGCAAATGATGGATTGATAGATTCAGTAGTGTAATGTGATTGAGGGTTAATTTTCCACATTTTATTTCTTTACTAAATTGTAATCTTTTGTACTGTTAAGTAAATGTGCTTTTGTAGAAAAACCAAAACAACAATTTAATATATTTCCACTACAGTTTGTTTAAAGGGACATTGTGTACAACCCCTAGCAAAAAGTATGGAATCACCAATCCTCACTTAGACATTTTATATAAATAAAATCAAAACATATCACTAGTATTTTGTTGCACTACCTTTGTCTTTTATGACAACTTGATGAGAGTCAAACAGTATCCTTCATCAATCTGGTGCCAACTCTCTTTGATTGCAGTTGCCAGATTATCTTTGTAGGTTGGAGCCTTGTCGTGGAGATTTTTTTTTACATTTCCAACACAGGTTTTCAATTGGGTTGGTACCTAGGCTATTTGCAGGCCATGACATTGACTGGATGCGTCTTTCTCTTGGAATGGCCCTACGATTGTTTGTGATCTGAGATTTTTCTCCAGAATAAAATGTCGGAGTGAGTACTTGTCAAAGACTGAGGATTCCATTCTTTTTCTGGGGGCTGTATTTTTTTGACCACTCGGTGTCACAGTATTGTGTCGTGCAACAGAAAACGAGTGCTTCAAAGCACAAGGAAGAATATAAACTATGGAGAATAAAAGTCAATATTTTTTCTCTCATTTTGTTAGCCTAGCCTTTTTCAAGCTTTTGGTTTTTGTTCGGTACCAGTTTCAGCAATATGGCGGAAAAATATGTCAAGTACCTCTAGCTCAGCTGAGGCTCATATTATGCAAGATAATTTAAAAATTCTCGACCCAAAAGTATTTTAAAAAATGCGCTTTTATATGTTAGTTCATGTTTTCGTAATTACATTTCAAAATGAATTAAGTTGGTTTTATCAAAACGAAGAGCCAAATAATACACAATGTCCCTTTAACTCAGGGAAACTCCTGATTTAAATAATTAATTTAATGATTTAAAAATATTTTCAGCTTTTATTTTTATTTCTATGAAAACTGTTAACATGGATTTGGAAATATTTCTGTTAGATTTCATATCAATAACACAAATTAACTAAAGTTTTTTTAATTCCTGCAATATCACTGTGATACTGTGATACTGTTCACTATTTTGTATCTTTCCGAAAATTACAAACTTCTGGCAATGGTTTGGATATTTTCAGATGTAAAAATCGACAATTTATGGATCTGAATATTGGTAACTGTTCTGAGAATGCTTGTTTCATGGAAATACGATTAGCTTAGTTGTACTCCAAACTTTACCACGAGCCTATGTATGGATAATAAATATATAACAAAAATATGATTATAACGTATGCAATAAAGTTTAAAAACATAACTAAATTAATCATAACAAGAGGAAAAATTGAGTACTTTCTCATGTTTACCTTTCAATCCCATCTTAGAAAGAAAGCTTAATTTCTCCCCAAATTTCAAAATACTGGCAATTGTATTGATATTTTCAGAGGTATAAATCGACAAGCATAAATTAATGGATTTGAGTTTTGTGAATTGTTCTGAGAAAGCTTGTTTCAAGATTAGACGACTAACTTAGTTGTACTCAAAATTGACCACAGATGTATGTATATATGCATGTCTGAATAATGAAAAAAATATATATATATATTCTTATAATGTATGCAAAAATATAACTCAATGAAAAGTAACAAGAGAAAAAGATTGATGTTATTACTCATGTTTTGCCTTTCAATCCCATGTGAGAAAGAAAGCTTAATTTCACCCAAAATACATGAGTAATGATAAATATATAACAAAAATATTCTTATAATGTATGCAAAAACATAACTAAATGAATCATAACAAGAGGGGAAAAAATGAAGTAGTCACTCATGTTTAAATTTCAATCCCATGTGAGAGAGAAAGCTTAATTCCTCCCAAAATTACATGAATGATGATAATATATAACAATAATATTCCTTAAATGAATGTAAAACATAACTGAACAAATAGTAACAAAAGATTAAAGTAGTTACTCATGTTTACCTTTTAATCCCTTTCAAAAAATGACTAGTCTATTACATAAGTTGAGACCACTTCATAGATTTCCTTATTGTCTGAATTCATTCGTCTCGGCCATAGTTACAAGGCTATCTGATGCATTCTTTTCAGTTAATGAACAGTTGATAAGCGAGCATGATAACCTTGTGCTTACCTCTTGTACTTACAGGTCACTTTGGGTGGAGAGCTACAGACATGGTGGAGACGACAGTTGTAAAGTTAAGAAAGATCTCATGAAAACACCGCCGCACTTTTCATTCACATGGATGACTAATCTTTTATGGTATCACTCTAAAAAGAACAAAAAGGAAGGAAAGAAAAAGGGGAACTCCCCGTTTTATTCTATTTTGCCACCATTATAGGTGATTTGGCAGGATTAATCTCTTACAGAGGGAACCTGTCATGACTAATGTCTTCCCATTCACTTTTTATCTTACATTAGATGGACAAATAATTCGGAAAACTCTCACTGACCGCTCAGATTATTTGACATTTAACCACCTGGCCACCCCCCACCCCCAGGAATATCAAAAATATGGAAGTGTACAACTACTTTTACACCCAAACTCTTTTACACAGCACTAATACACGTAAAACATAACAAAAAGCACATCCAGCAGCAGCTTACACCAGGCCTTATTATTTGAAACAATATACTTTCTTCCACCTCTGTAATAGTCAAGTCAAGTCAAGTCATTTTTATTTGTATAGCCCTAAATCATGAAGAATCTCAAAGGGCTTCACAGATTATTACACTATATTACACAGACTATTTTTCAGCCGACGAGAAGAGTAGGTTATTCATATGCTATGGAGTAGAAGTGAGTTTTAAGCTTAGATTTAAACATTTCCACTGAGGTTGCAGATCGGATCTCAGGGGGAAGAGCATTCCACAGCACCGGTGCCCGAATGGAGAACGCTCTCGAACCAGCAGAACACTACTTTGCTCTTGGGATCACCAGAAGACCGGCACTCTCAGATCATAGGCTTCGGACCGGGACATAGGGGGAAATCAGATCTGAAAGATAAGAGGGAGCAAGTCCATGTATGATTTTGTATAATACTAAGAGAACCTTGAAATCACATCTAAGGCTAACTGGGGGCCAATGCAGGTTAGCCAAAATCGGTGTTATGTGATCGTACTTTTTTGTCCTAGTTAAAAGCCTCGCTGCGTCATTTTGTACCAGCTGAAGAGACTTGATTCTAGACTTCGGGAGACCAGAGAGTAGTGCATTACAGTAATCGAGACGGGAGGTAACAAACGCATGAATTATAATTTCCGCATCCGACTGAGACAGTATTGAACGGATTTTAGCAATGTTACGAAGATGGAAGAAAGCGGTTCTAGTAATTTTCTTTACATGCGTTTCAAAGGATAGATCAGGGTCAAATATGACACCTAAATTTTTAACTGAGTCACTCTGTGTGATGTGACATTTGTCAATGTTCACAGCAGTTTTTAAGAATAAGTCACGGCATTTAGATGGACCAATGACTAACATTTCGGTCTTTTCAGAGTTAAGACGCAAGAAATTGAGTGACATCCACTCTTTTATCTCAATGAGGCAGGCCTCCAAATTTCCACAGTTTAGTGTGGGAGATTCCTCCCACGGAAGATATAGTTGAGTGTCGTCTGCGTAGCAGTGGAAGCTGATATTAATATTGCGAAGATTTGTTCGATGCTGTCTTAATCAGAAGCAGAGGTTTTAATTCCTGCTTTTATTAATTCCCGGCTTGATTACTGTTAATTAATGTATTGCTTTCCAGTCTCCCGATGTCTAGCATCAAAAGTTTGCAGCTGGTTTGAAATGCGGCAGCGAGACTTTTGACTGAGACAAAAAAGGTTTGAGCATATTACTGTAATTTCTGCACTCTAAGGCACATTGGGTTAAGGTGGACCCCCCAAAATAGTTTTTTTGTCATGTATTTTCTATACACAAGGCGCACCGGACTATAGGGCGCTACAGTGGGAATATCAACTAAACAGTAGGATAGTTCAGTCAAACTTATTAACCCCTTAACATTCCGACGGTTTGCGAAGAAGCAAATACGTGTCTCAGACACGTACGGACACAGTGTCTGTACGATGTCACCAATCACTCAAATGCGTCATTCCACATATCATTAGGAAGGTTAAACTCTTGGGATTCATGAAATGTCGACCATTTCTTAGTTTCTATTTTCTTTTTCGCTGGCAACTGCGTGGACAGAAAATTAAGAGTTTCATTGTGCGGGTAAACGTGGTTCTTTACTGTGCATGACAATAAACAATTTGAATTGAATTGAATTGAAAAATAGACTCATCACAAAAACATCAAGATCAGTCCGAAACAAGATACTGAGAAAATATAAAGCCGGGGTAGCTCACCAAAGTCGTCTTGCAGCCATCACGTTCAATAATAATACGCAACCATGGTCCTCTTACATCCCTGAGTGTAGTAAATCCAACTGTGTAACATTACACACTCCAAAACACGCAATAATGGCGACGAATAAAAATAAAAATCCGCCGAAAAGCATCTGCATTGATAGACGTTGCTTGTTGCTAGATGTCTGTTTAGCCCCTTAATTCCTGTTTACAAATACAGACGAGTAAAAAATGTTTTCTCCAGGCCGTACTGCAACTTTACCTGTGATTCATGTATTTTTTGACCAATTGCAGGCTTTGTTTTGCCCATTTTAGCCTATGCGAGCCTGTAAATGCTAAAAAGGGCCCGCCTCCTTTACCTCCGAATAACTTTTGCCAATCGTGACAACTTCAAATGATGATTGACGCATTGGTTAGGAAATGAAACGCCGGTATACATATCCCAGCATCCACGTGGACTATTTCTCCTACAGATGAAAATCTTGTCGGCGGCTGCCTTGCCTTAGTTGCAAGACCTTGCGACTAAATATTGATCCATATATAAGGCGCACTGTATTATAAGGCGCATAATCAGCTTTTGAAAAAAAAAAGGCTTTTAGCTGCTCCTTATAGTCTTGAAAATACAGTACTCCTATATTGGCTAAATTGCACTGGCTCCCAGGCCGCTTAAGATGTGACTTTAAGCTTCTCTTATTAACATACAAATGTTTGCATGGACGTGCGCCCTCTTATCTCTCAAATTTTGTCTCTCCCTATGTTCCCCCACGGAGCCTCCGCTCAGAAAATGACGGTCTATTTGTGACTCCAAGAACCAAGAATAAGTCTGGAGGCTCGAGAGTGTTCTCCATCCGGGCCCTGACCACTATGATATCCACAAACAGATGTGAGTTCATATCAATGCCAATGAGTGGAATTGAGAAATAAATGATCCCAAAAATGTCCAAGAGTTATTTTGGTAGATTTAGTTTATAATATATTATATACGTGTAACAAGACTGTTCAAAATGCTATTATACTTTGTGTAATGATGTATTTTGCATAGCATTCAAATTAACTTTAGTTACATTTATAAGTTACATCAGGCCCTTT
This sequence comes from Urocampus carinirostris, assembly GCF_059441175.1. NCBI lineage: Eukaryota > Metazoa > Chordata > Actinopteri > Syngnathiformes > Syngnathidae > Urocampus > Urocampus carinirostris. The sequence goes on from NC_142361.1 coordinate 15,078,625, forward strand.
GAGGACAGCTATTACGCTAATGTGGCCCTCTGTAAAAACAAGTTTCAAACACCTGCACTACAATATACAGCAACTTCAAGTGGCAAAATAATGGACACTGTCCCTTTAAACTACAGTAAAACCGCATAACATGCCTTTGCAGCTTTATCCACGAAAAGTAGGATAATAATGTAGAAAACTGTGAAATTCGAAGACTAATAAAATACAGCGGAATTTAAAAAAACATGTCTCCCTTTAAAGTTAAGGATAACTAATTAGATCTTCTGTAGAAGAGTGAAAAAAAAGTAAACGTGTAAAACAAGAACAAGTAAAATGTCATACCTCAATACATTTTCAGCAAAAAGCTTGACATTCTTGTTTTTGTAGGCGTGCAAAAAGACTTCACTTGGGCCACTGCAAAAGCCAAATTTACACGAAGCAACGCTTTTCTTAAACTTGTTTTGAACTGTTTGCTTGATAATGCAGTTTCTTGCTGCTACCTGTTGGTCATATTGTTTATTACAGTTCTAATATGTAGAAATTAGTTCGAGATAGAGCAGTACATTGGGAATTGTTTTGCATGTTCAGGTTTCCTAGCAAAAATCTGAAAGTAACTGATACATTTATAAGGTGGAAAGTAACCCATATATGCAGAGAAGCACTTTAGTAGAAGGTGGTATAAAAAAATCTCACAACACATGAAATAGGCAAATGAGTTCATTGTTAATGTAAGAGTAAAAGGGGCAGTGTGCATTCTTTAGCACCTCCTAGAGGTAAGAAAAAAAACTAAATACAGTGAAAAAACAACAATAATTTAAATAAAAGGCAGAAAATTACATTAACCATCAGATTAACATGTATTAAAATATTCATTGGTTGAGAAATCTGACATAAGGTGAGCCTAAGCTCTCATAACTGGTTGCGTTCTTGCTGCCACGAGTACTCAAAGTCCTCAAAAAGGCAGGAGAAAAAATGAGTAGTAAAATTGCTTCTTTTGGTCACTTTGAGTCGCCGTAGTTTGTATAATTCGTTGTGTTTTTTACTACTCCAGTGGTCAAATAATACTCACTGTACCTTTAAGCCAGCAGACTTCTTTTATTGAGAGTACATGATTTGGTTATTAATTTAGTTTTCATTTTAAAAAATCAAACTACTTTCTTTCATAATTTTTTTTACCATTGTGTAAACTTTCCAAGCATACAATAAAAAAGAGAAATTTAGTACTTGGAATTTTTATAGAGACTTAATGTTTTTTTTTCAGTTATCAAAAGATGATGTGGATCTGTTTTGTATTTTGGTCTACACCGTTTTTAATTAATTCCAAGTCTTAGTTTGAAAGTGAACTTGAACTTAGACCTAAACTAGTATTCTAAACGTTTTTTGAGGCAAGGCAAACATTTTTTCATCAAAAAAATATGGCTGCACAGTGTCTGCCAGAAAAACAGCATCCGTTTCATGTATGTTAAAAGCTTGAATTATCAGGCTGACCAGTATAAATATTTAGTGGTCACCGTGGCCCAGGAAGTAATGCATGTTATTCATTTTGATTATTGATTTTGCTTTAATTTTAGACTTTACTATATTTTACACCTGTTCCTCAAGTTATGCAAAGTGTTCTTACTGTTTTTTTAAATAACTAAAAATAATAAAAACAAGCAAAACATGATATGCAAGCGGAATCATGATTTTTTTACTAGGTTCTAAGGTTTTCAATTAGTTAAAATAATGAAATACTCACAATAGGCAAAATATTGTGCAATATTTTTTTACTTTCATCATTTTATTTTACATTTTTTTGTGGGGCAATCTTTAACAGCTTCATCAACCAAAATACTCCTTTAAATGTATTTCTCTGTACTTCCTCATGAACAGATAATTAGCTTTTAAAAAGAAAAATAGTAGTCTACTGCCACCTACTGATATGGATGAAAGTTTAGTTACCCACTGGAAGAAAGAAAATATACTTAACAATGGCATGCTTTTTTGCAAAGATGAAAGAGGGCAATTTCCTGTGGCACACTAGTCAAGATTTCACGGCACAATAGTTTGCCCCGACAAACTGGTTGAAAAAAAAAAAAACAGTTCAAACAAGAGACAAGATTGTTTTAAATAAAGACCCAAAGCCCTTGTAGATCACCAAACACATGTCTGAAATTTATTTGGTCCAGTAATTGTACACATTTCAACCCGAAGTTAACAATACATGCACACACACACTCACGTACTCACGCAGACACACATCATCGGTTGCATGAGGGGAGAACTTCTTTTATTGAACCGTGTTATTGTTCTCCACTCTCCAACATGGCTGCTATACATTGATGTCTACTTAATACAGATAGCACCCAGTTATGAGATAAAGAAGTCCACCAAGTAGTGCAGGTGTGTTAGTCCTCTATTAATATCGTGTAAGAGTGCGGTTAGTTGGCCATGGCGCCCTGAGCTCGCTCGTTTCATGATCGGAACAGATCGATATACAGTTGTATGAAAAAAGTCTGGGCAGCCCTGATCATTTTTAAGAGTTTCCTTTATGAATGATTGGTTTTTCGTATCAACAATTTCAGATAAAGATATTATAAAGCAGACCAACACAGTGATAGTGAGATGAAATTAAGTTTATAGGGTTGACGTAAAGTGTCTGATAATTACATAAACAAAAGTAGGCAGGTTAAAAAATCTGGGCACCCAAAGAGAAAAACTATCTCAATATTTAATAGATCCTTCTTTATCAGCAATAACAGCCTTCAAACGCCTAAAGCTTCCAGTGAGGGTCTGGATTTTTGTTGAAGGTATTTTTGATCATTTTTCTTTACAAAACATCTGCAGTTCAGTACGGGTTGATGCCTAAAGAGCAAGGACAACCCTCTTTAAAGGTTCCTATGCATGAACATAGAATTTGAGCAGTGTTTATGGTCGTTGTTGTTGAAGCATGCAGCTGTAGCGCAACTCAAACTTTGTCAAAGATTCTTGAACATTGATCGTAATTAATACAGACTAAAATCCATGTGACCCTCAACTCTAACTAGATTGGCAGTACCTACACTGGCAACACAGCGTAATGAAGCCACCACCAAATTTTACTGTCGGTAACACATGTTTGTCTTGGAATGCTCTGTCCTTTTTCCACCATACATACCACCCTTTGCTATGTCCATCCATCCATTAATTAACTGCACCACTTATCCTCAGTAGGGTCGTGGGGGAGCTAGAGCCCATCCTAGCTGACCTTGGGCAGTGGGCAGGATACACCCTGAACTGGTTGCCAGCCAGTCACAGGGCACAAAGAGACAGACAACTCACTCGCCCATTTCCACCTTGGGACAATTTGGACCAGCCAATGAACCTGACATGCATGTTTTTGAAATGAGGGAGGAAAATGGAGTACCCGGAGGAAACCCACGCAAGAACGGGGAGAACATGCAAACTCCGCACAGGAAGGCTGGTAGCTGGATTTTAACCCATGACCTCAGAACAGTGCCGCTGATGATCTGACCACTACGCTGCCGTGCCACCCTTGCTATATCCAAATAACTAAATTTTAGTCCACAGCACCATATTCCAAAATGTGCCATGATTGGTCAAATGCTGCACATTGACACTATATGCAGCAAGATCATGTTTCGGTTCTTAGGCGCTGGTCTGTGGGTTGACTGTTTTTTCCATCTTTTGTCTCTGCTCATCTGAGATTTTTCACGCCCTTTCACAATGGGACGTACCTAGAACTGTGCCTTAACTAGAACTCTGCCTGTGAACTTCCATTTCCCCATTTTGTTTCTCACCGTGGAAAAAGACAGCTGCGATTATCGAGCTAGCTTTTTGTATCCTTTACCCCTGTCAGAATCCAGTCCTCAAGGGCTGTAGGTTTTAGAGTTTTCCTTTATGAAACACGGGTGAATCACATCGAAAAGACAGTTATTCCGCAGAGCTTGCTGTCTAATCGGGGGTGGAAAGGAAAACATGCATACATCCGGCTCTTTTGGGATTAGGTTTGATACACGTTCCCTAAAATATGATGTTGAACAATCTGTTTTCAGGTCATTTGGTAGTTGTTTTAAGGCTCCCATGTTACCACTCTTCAAAGAAGATGCAACATATAGAACAACTTGCAACTTTTTCATGGTCGGTTATACCTGTGAATATTGATCGAAGTGCTTCCTAAACCAATTTTGTATTCAAACAACCAGTGCTTAAGGTATTCAAAATCAATGAAACAAGATGGGTGCCCAAATATATGCAAATGTCTACTTTCATCGAAGTTATCACTGCACACTTTCTGTAAATCCTAAAAGCTTCATTATACTTTTTAAACATTGCCGTGGTTGCCTGCTGTATGATCTATTCAACCGAGATTGATGATCAGAAAAAACAGATTTATGTTGAAAAAAATCGTAAGAATGAACAGGACTTCCCAAAATTTTTCTTATGACTGTAAGTCTCGACCGATCCTTTGGACATAGAGATGGAGCATAGCACAGAAAGTAAACACATTGTACAACGCACGAACATAGTCTCATATTTCAAGATTTGCTTGTCATATTTCTATCTGTATTAAGCTGTGTGTAATTGCATTCATTCAGTTGGGACGGAAAAAAATAATTTGTCCGACGAATGTTGGATGTTTTCGAAAGTCGCTCTGTCGTTACTGCTGGCCTATGTAAAGTAAATTACCTAACGCAAATTTTTGCAAATGGGTCGCCCCCTCATGACCGAAGTAAACTGTTTCTTTTACTGTTTTGTCATCCAAACTAGCCAGCAAGACGGTTCTTCTCAAAGACTATGTAGCTTCTCGAGTATGAATGTATTTTTATTTGAAAGGTTAAGAATGTTTTTTTGCTGAGGTCGTGTTCTATGATCAAAATTAGATTCAAACTTCTGCGTGAATATGTAAATACATGTAATTTGAAACGACACAGACAGGTATTATTTTGCTAGTGCTAACGCAAACACGCACATATCAATATTACTGGTCTGTCTGTTGTCATCATTTGGGGGTAACCGTGGTCATTTCAGGCCAGTAAAGCCTCAACGACGTGTAAATCAGGAGACCTGTTTGTTACATACTATCAGTTTATTTTGAACCTTGTGCATGTAGCCTGTATTTAAAATTGAAGTGAAAGTTACTGAGACAAGTTCACACACATTGGCACATACATACACCACAACGTTGCTTTGGAGAAGTGATTAGAAAAAAGACAATCTTAAGTCTGTGTGATGGAAACCAAATAAAACACACTCAAAGACTTGGTTACAAGCTAATTGATCGGCTTGATTTTGTATATCTATATTTACAGAATAGTTGGTAATTACCAATAAATAATATCCACTCCAGGTGGTATTTTCTCGATCAACCAATAACCAACCAATAAGATCATTTGTGAAAATTTGCCTTTTTTAAACTTTCTCTAGTCCGTCACAGAAGAAACACAAGATGAAAATAAAACATCCCCCATGTGAGCTACGCCCTAGCCGCAGTGTAGACTGTAAGTGGGAAGCAGAGACGTTTCAGTTTTAAAACTGAAGTATTTTTCACAAATGTAGTTAACACATCTGGCAACTTTTAAATGGTGACGAAAAATGTCTAATTGATTTTTTTTAAACTATTATATAATTCACCATCCACCAGCTAGATAATGTTTGTTACTAAACAACATCAGAGATGTGAACAATAGTTCTATTTTGGGGCCTTGTCTTATCTTTAGTACAATTGTATTCACATTTTTCACATAATAAAAAAAACGTAACAAAGAATAGATTGTTCTGAAAGAAAGCATGCAAACGGTTGTTTGAGGGAACGATGCAAAATATCTCTTAACCTGTGAATTCAATATCAAAGATTTAAGAATTTCGGGAATGGCACAAATAGATTTCAACATCTCTAAAGTTGGAATGGAATTGTTCGAGGATAATTTAAAATATCTCTTTGTTGGGTATTTTACTCTGAAAATCTGGTTGTCTTAGAAAGATTAGTAGTGCTTAATATGTCCTAAGGGCCCGGTCACACAGCCGTTTGTGTCTGTATCGCGGGTAAAATTTTGCGGTTTTTTTTTTTTGCCCGTGGATGCCCGCGATGGAAAATGCGCAAAATTGGCCAACCCGCTGTTCATCGGTGGTATGCCTGCAAAACAGACGCCGGCGACTGTTCCGCTTCCTCATCTCGTCATTTTCGCGTCACTTTCTTGTGTGGACCACGGGTATAAAAGCTCCCGAGCCGGTGTTGTGCCCAAATCCGACTCCTATACGGTGTGCATTACCGTTCGATTACGTTCACAACAAAAACAAAGACGGAATGGTTTAAGTTGTATTACATTCCCAACAAATGCAAGACAAAGTGGTTTTGGTTATATGTTCGCCATTACATTCCCTAAAAGTGATATAAAAGTGAGATAAAACGAGGTAAAAGTGGTTGTAGTAGCGAGGGGATGCAAATCTTGGCAGGGATGCATTTCTCGGCATGACACCGGGCTGTAGAAATCATAACCGCTCAAGACACAGTCCCGTGAAGATCAAGATTTCAAGCTATGGCACCGAAGAAGCCAATATGTTATTATTGTAATAGTTTTTCATTTTGATTTTATTATCTTGTTATGAAATGAAAAGAAATGTCAAGAAATAAAAATGGATTAAGACGAGGTCACTACGAAATTTCTGGCCGTGATTCAGCCTCGATACGCCCGTGAAAGGCTGTGTACCCGTGCTCTAAAGTATTGAGCAGCGCAAAATTTTTTCGCGCTGCCAACCGCGCGTGAATTTCCGACCGCGTGTTAAGCACTGCTGTATCTCGTCTGTATGGCGATCTCAAAGCGTCCAATAGCGTCCGCCTCACAGGCAGAAATTTCTGTCCGTGATTCAGCCGCAAACGGCTGTGTGACCGGGCCCTAAGTGAGAATTTTTGAAGTTTAAATCGCATACTATTTGCAAATATTTTTTGGGAAAATGAGTGAATATTATAGTGAGAAGTGGATGATGTTTACAAAGTAGAAAATTTATAGATTGATCTTGAGAAGAAGGGTGAAGAGTTTTTCTTCCTGTCTGAACTACTAATGACTACAACTGATATATATTTTGGGGGGGGGGGGCTTAGTTTACTGAAAATTTGGAATTGGGGGTGAAGTGGCTCACAAAATATCGAAATTTTTGTAAATGTTCTAAAATTTGGACTAAATCAGTAAATAAATGTGTAAGGAGTGGTAAGAAAGTGCTGGGAATAAAATAATTTTGGTATACAATAAATACAGGATATTTTTTCAGCATTTTATACGTCCTCAGGAACAGGAGAGTATTGTGTTTCTCCTTAACTGGTATTATCCACCTTGTCCTGTTTTGACAAATCCTCATGCTTATCATCACCACCCCATCCTATGACTCTTCCAACAAAAAGTGATAATACATCTTATTTACAGTACAACCGATACAAACCAGAGGTTGAGGTGGCACTGCTTGTGATAGTCTGCACAGGGCAGGAGGAAGCGTGAAAATGTGATTGTGAATATATGTAGACCGCCTCTTCCTACGATCTCCTCAGGGCGTGGGCGAATCGTCGTCCACGTCCAGCAGCTCTTTGACCAGTCTCTCTCCAAACTGCGCCCGGCTGTAGCGTTTAGCAGCATAGGCGTCAGACATCTTGTAGAGGATGTAGGCATTGTTGATGGCGATGCTGATGGTCAGCCAGAAGACCTGCTGCCACGTCTTGTTGGGCTTGTGGAAAATAAAGTACCTGACACCAAACATGAGGAGTTAATTGCTGGATATTCATCAAGATTTGAACTGATGCCTTAATCAATACTTTCTAATGCACATTTCCTGGACAGGCACACATACTTGCTGAACTTGTCGTCGTATTTGCAGATATAGCTGAGGTGTGCCGCAAAGGCTTCCACTGCCAGGGGACACGGAACCTCACCGCTTTTCCTTTTGATGATCAATCCTGACACAACCACACATGCCTCGAAGTTAATGTTTCTAGTAAGAAGTACACAGGCAGGTTGAGGTCCTTTATTTAACCTTTAGAGTGGTGGACATCACTCGGCTAAATTGGTATTCGAAGGCCAAATATAAGTCAGCAGATAATACGAACATAGTAATAATACGAAGACAGTTATAATAAGTAATAAACTTTGCACGTCGTGATGGAGTATGGAAAAGCAAACCGGGGAGAGACTACATGGATGCCTTAACTGTCATTTCAACTGCCAGCAATGTGCAGTCAGAGAAGGCTGTGCCTTACCTGTCGTCATGGAAGTAGAAATTGAAAAGAAAGTTATTTGTATTCAGTGTTAAAGTTCTTTCTGATTTAACTTCATATTTTGGGGATTGTGTTTTTCAGATTTGCTGAATTTTTACATTGTCTTATAAATGTTATTAACATTTATTACTGTAGGACAAACAATTCTGTGCGATATGGCCAGATATCTTGCTAGAGAAGGCGACATGCTGTGATTCCATTGAAATTTTCAAAAACTATCCCTTGTCTTATTTTTGTCTGCCATTTCGGATTAGTTAACCTTTGTTAAGGAAATGTTCTAATCTATGGGAAAAAGTAATTGTTAGATCACAAACTAACCATGACTAACCACTATTTGGGGAAAACTAGGTTCAATTCCACAGGCCACACCGAAAATCGGTTGCCACCACCTGTTTTGAATTAAGAAATCAATTAAATTTACTCTGTTATAGAAAGTAAAGTAGTCTACAAAATCTCAAGAACACAATTGGCATGCCACGATCCAGAGAAATTCCAGGTAAATAAAAAAAAAAGTGATTGAAATTTATCAGTAGGGGAGCCACCAAGTAATTTCCAAGGCTGTAGAGCACATGTGTGTGTCAAACTCCCGGCCCGCGGACCACGTCCGGCCCGCCGTATAATCATATCCGGCTCGCAAGACCATTTTACATTATTGTTATTAATGGCCCGTCAATATGAACAACGCCGTCTCATCCCGGACATCATATTCTGACGTTTTAGTCACTGTACCTATTCCTTCATATATGACTTATACTATACTATATACCAGGGGTCGGGAACCAATGGCTCGCGAGCCAGATATGGCTCTTTCTATGAGTACCTATGGCTCGGAGACAAATTTAATTGCATGCAAATTTTCTCCATCTTGTTCAAAACTTGAGCCATTGATCCTGTTGAGATACACGCAAAGCCAAACCAAGACTGAATTATAAAGCAGTACTTTTCAGAATATATAGGGCGCGTTTTCACTACAATTTACAGTCAAGGTCTCACACAAAAGAAACTCGTTTTGGCTGTACAACGCTAAAGAATCCTTTATATAAAAGCTCACTATATAATCCGTGTTCGGTGTTCAGATACTTTTTGATGAATCCACGGAACAAATTGTAAATACGCCAAAACACCGGAAGAGAACTTGAATTTATTTGATTGGGTGAGTGGGAGGGATGGGTGGAGCTATGCAAAAAGTGCAAGCACTCCCTCCCATCTCTCGCCCTACTAAGACTGCGCCAAAGGTAAGCACATCAGGCTCCCTGTTCTCTGAATGTTGTGACGTTTTTACAAAATCATTTGTGTAGCATTTTCATATTTCTACTTTTGACCGGAGATATATTAAGGAGAGCAAAATCTTTTGGGATATTTAAGTTTTTTTTAATATATACATTGACATAGGAGCAAAGGAATTTGAATGTTATTTTAATGTTAAGTTGTTTAAGTTAAGTTCTAAATTGTATAATTTATCAAGATATTTTTATTTACAGCAAAATAATATATACTGTATAAGTGATTTAAGGTTTAAATTTAATATTCTTGTCTGTTTTTATTCATATTCATGTTCCAAAAACATTCAGTTTAAGTGTGTTCAATAAATGTTTATCCTGGTTGGCCCGCGACCTTAAGTGTGTTTTGAGTTTTGGCCCCTTGTGCAATTGAGTTTGACATCCCTGCTGTAGAGCTCCAGCGAACCACTGTCAGAGCCATTATCCACAAATGGATGAAACAAGGAACAATGTCAAACATTCAAGGAGTTGTCGACCAACTAAAATTAATACAAAAACTGCGACGACATCCCATCCAGGAGGTTACAAAAGAACCTCGAAAAACATCCAAGGAACTGAAGGCCTCGCTGGCCTTAGTTTGTTTCCACTATAAGAAAGACACTGGCCTTAAATGGCATCCATGGGAGAGTACCACTGCTGTCACAAAAGAACACAAGAGTGTCATCTCATATCTGCCAAAGAGCATCTTGATTATGCTCAAGACTGTGTACTGAAGTATCAAAAATGTAACTTTTATATCAGGCGTAAAATTGGCACAACATTTGACAAAAAGCCAACAGTAAAGCATGGTGGTGGCTGCGTGATGGTCTAGGGCATTTTTGCTGTGGTTGACGACATAATAACATCCAAACCTCTGTTTTTGCCCTCAAACTTAAGCACTCTTGGATCATACAGCAGCACAAGGATCTGAAACACACCAGCAAGTCTACCTCGGAATTGCTCAAAAAACAAAAAAACAAAATTAAGGTTCAGGAGTTGCCAAGTCAAAGTCCGGATTTAAATCCAATTGAGATGCTGTGGTGTGACCTTAAATGGAGAGTTCATGGAAAAAAAAACTAAGATGGCAGATTTGAACAATTTTGTAAAGAAAAGTGGGCCAAAATTCCTCCACAGCATTGTGACAGATCCGTTACTAATTATCCTAAACATTTTATTTCTGTTATCCCTGGCAAAGGTGGCCCAACTTGCTCTTAGGTTAAGGGGGCAATTACTTTTTTCAAATAGGGCCAGATAGGTTTTAATTTATTTTTGTGCCTTAACAAATGGAATCAACATTTCAAAACTGCATTTTGTATTCCCTTGGGTCGTTTCTGTGTGATTGGTTTGATGATCTAAAACCTTTGTGAGTGATGTTAGTGCAAAAAACACAGAAATCAGAAAGGAAGTGAATACTTTTTCACGGCACTGTGTATATATATATATATATATATATATATATATATATATATATATATATATATATATATATTGCTTTAATGCTTGAGCCAATGTGATCATCAGCCCTGAGCTCACTTTTCCTCTCCATCAATACATTTTGGGCCAAGAGTGGGCTTTTAAAGGGTGTTATTGATTTATTCATTTGTGTGTGGTTGGTGCTTACCTTGTTTTGTGGGCGGGTAGGCATTGGTGAGGAACCGGAAGTGTCCTTTGTTGTACCAGCTGATGAGTGACATACTGCCTTGCATCATTACCCGCCACTGGCCACGTTGCGCCGGCGTCGAACTGCACACCAGCATGCTTTGAGGCAGGCCCGTGCAGTCGCTTTTCCTAGTGCTCAGTAGACCGCAGCAGTAAATGTCTGCACAGAGATGAGTGAAAAGTGCAGCCATTGCTTTTTTAGGCTTTCTGTCCTTTTCCTTCATTCCTGTGTGTTCATCTCACTCATCTGGCATGGACACAAAGGAATAAAAACAAAGCCTTGAATTTGAGGTTTTTGTCTGTTCTCATTAGGATGACAAAATATTGATCTTATCGTCAGACTTTTATTTGGCTTGAGGCAGCGGCTTGGCCCAATTGAGTTTTGAATGACTCATCTCAGGCTTGCTGCGAAAGCCAGATCACTGAACAATGTTATTTTTCTGCTGACTCACTTGATTCTTGTTTTTTTTGATGAGCACACTGACCCACAATGGATGCTGAACACTAAAATAGACTTTGCTACACTGAGGTTGACCATGGCAAATATAGTATTTCCTAAATGCAATGGGGCGGGACTCCCTTCTGGGCTGGGTGGGGGTGGATCGGTCGGGGCACAAGTGCGTCTCATCTCAGGGAACTTTTTTTTGAACTTTCAAAGAAACAAGAGGAATTGCACCTCCACTACACTAGGGAGCAGTGGCGCTCTCATCAGCAGTGTTTTGTTTGCAATTACCCTTCCCACAGTGCATTAAGCTTAGAGTATGAGTACTAAGTATGAAGTGTACACACCAAAGTGGGGAGTACCCTCACGTCACCTCATGAAAAAATAATCCACACGGATGTGAAAAGAGACGGGGTAAAGAGAAAAACAAAAGTCTCCTAACGAAAGCTAAGACTAGGAAGTTTGACAAATCGTACATAGAGCTTCAACTGTGACCACTGTGGGAGACGACCAAAGACCGGGGTGCTTTCTATGTTGAAAATGTTGGCAGTGAACAGCGTGAAGCCAAATAAACTGATGAAACAAAATGATGCAATATTCAAACTGGCATCAACATTGGTTACACATGCTGCAGCGTCCTACGAAGGTTGTATGATAATTTAAAGGAAAACTGTGTACGTATTTGACCGCTAGATGACGCTGTACTGTGTAGTGCATCCGGAAATGAGTGCTATGAAGCACAAGGTAGAATAATGACTACACTGACTCAAAGTGACCAAACCAAACTATTTTTCTTCCATTTCTTTTCCCCATCCTTACACAATGGTTTTGGTTTTTGGGGGTAATGTTAGCAGCAAGACGACGATGATCCCCCTTTCTAGGTAAGCCTCATTTTATGTAGAATAAATACAATTTGTTTACCTTCACGTATTTAAAAGATCGCATGTTTATATTTTAGTTCATGTATATTTGCTTATTATTCAAATCAATATTGTTGATTTTCAAGGAATGAAGTTTTTCTTTACCACTAGAAGGCGCTAAATAATATACAATGTCCCATTAGGAATGCATAAATGATTTCTGGTAGAGATGAAGTATACATCCCCCCCAAAAAAACAACATGTAAACAGAAAGCACAATTGCGGATTCTTTACATTCTTATTTCCTATTCTTTAATGTTTGGTTGTTTTACTATTTCTTTTATTGGAATTTTTCCATAACTTAAGAAAAAAAGAAACTATAATGCCTCATTACTTGTCTTCTCGCAGTAAAATAAAACTGCTATACATGTAAAAAAAAAACAGCGTAGAGGTTGCATTTGTCGCTACATAGTCTCAAGCATAGAAATACATTCACTTCTAAAAATAATAAATGAATAATACAATAAAATAGCATCAATTTAAGCAGGAGTCCCTCAATATATTTTCAAAGTGTTTGTACAGCATCATAATTAAAGTTTAATGAAACACCCATTCTGCTCCAGGGGTAACTTAATTATTAATTTGAATTGATTTATTATTCATTTTTTATTAGGGGTTATATGTGTACCATTATATTTTATATATCAAAGCATGGGTCTCCAACGTGGTGCCCGCGGGTGGCCCCTGAGGACAGGTGACTACGGACCTGTTCTTAAAAAATCTCATCAGTGCTGGGTCACCATGATTTGAGTCAAATGTTTTTTTCAGTGTTTTTTTTAACACTACTCCCAATAATCAACCTGGTGATAAAGTAGCTTTCAGCTTGAAAAAAGGTTAGAGACTCTTGTATTAAAGGTGTTAAATATTTAGTGCCTCCTAGTGGTTACAAAAACGTAATTAAAAAAAAAAAAATTATATATATATATATATATATATATATATATATATATTAATTATAAGCAAAAAAACATGACCTATCATATAAACTATCATTTAAACAGAATTGAAGCTCTAGAATTTGTATTTATTTCACATAGGATGAACTTCACTTGAGTGGAGTTGACAGAATGGTTGGCCATCTTGCTGCTAAGGGTACCTAATAACCAAAAAACTTGCGTAAGGCTTGGCAAAAAAAAAAAAAAAAGGGAAGACAATTTGTGTAGTTCAGTCACTTTTAGCACTTGAGTTCCACGACACAATACTGGGAAATCTACTGGTTTAATATTACATATTTTCCCTTATAGGCCTGATAGTTCTTTTACTGAAAATTATATTTTAATATTTTTTTAAGAATCATTATATTTGGGGTAATTTTATGAGACTAAATTTATATTTCTTGGATTTCAATCAGTCGTAGAATATTAGGGGGACTGCCTGATAAGGCGAACATCAATTTGATTATTCTAAAGTAGTATTCCACGTATTGGATCTCAGGGCATTCAAGGAATTGGGTGCAGAGGAGCGTCCAACCTTGCTTGCTGAACTCTGTGAAGAGGCTGAGGCTTGTGATGGACGGCCCCGTGAAGACGATGGTGTTCTTGCCAGATATGTTCTGGCAAAGCTGCTTGGCCACCAGACTGTGCAGCTGAGGTTTATTTTTCAAGGCAGCCAGGCCGTCCGCACCTTGGCCTTCCTTCAAATGCACCGAGATCTGCGCAAACAAAGACAACACATATCCATCTTCAGGGATTTTCTTGAGGACCAGCACTGCATTAGGCTGATTAGCAAACATGTAGCCTGCCTGTGGCTAACCCACTAAGTGGCCTGAGCGTGCGTGCTTGGGACGGCTAATGGAATCGGATTATTTTGCTCCATTAACTCATCTTACTTCTCTCTGTGCCGCTGTCAGAGCGGACACATCAGTGTGCTGGTAATCGTCAGTGAGAATTTTAATGCGTTTTCTGATCGAACGGGAAGAGGCTTGCGACCTTTTAGTGTAAACCCAAACTGCCTCAGGCTTATCGAATTTTGCATGTTTGTGTGTGGCCACAATTATATGTGGATAGATTTGTCATAAATTATGCCTCTATTTTTATGCATTTTTTTTTAAACATGTTGTTTGGTTGATTGGTTGGTTGGATCCCTTAACCACTAGGGTCGTAGGGGCATTGTTTCCTGTGGTGTGTCTTGGACAAGTACAGCCTGGTGGCACCCATTCATCTCCAGGCCAACATATCTTTCCACCCGGTCTTGAACCGGGGACCTTCATAGTTCAGTATTAATTAAATCTTTATTGTTTCTAATGTAATTCCACTGTCAGCCATCAGATGGCAATGCTAAAATATTGTAAAACTGGCAGTACACCAATTGCAGTCAGGGAAGGCCGGCGAGGCTTTGCCTCACCTGTCTTCATGGAAATACTAAATTATATATTAAATTATTATATTCATTCAGTGTTAAAGTTCTTTCTCATTTAACTTCCCCTTTTTTGGATTTTTCTTCTCAAAAATTGCTAGATTATCACATTTTGAGTAGTAGTAATACAATTGGTATTCAGCTCTTGCTTCTTTCTGGTTAGCTTAGCTGATAGCAAACATGATATAATCCTTAAAAACTTAAGTGACTTGATTGTGTTTTATGCCTTTTTAGTGAAGAATCAATCGTAAATTTGTAAATATATTTAGATCTTCCAAGTTCTTAATGTTGAAATCAAGATTGAAGCCTGCTGCTGTATTGTTTGTTTAACATGCTCTTTTACACTATTTCGTGATATATAAATTGGCTATGGCAAAACAGGAGGGTCAAACATAGAAATCTAAAAATTACCCAAATTTCCACCAAAAGGTGTTTAAATGACCTAAAAATACCTGTTTTTCTGAATCGCAGAATTGTGACATTATATGAATATTGATAATACCATTAGTATTTAACGTATTACCATTCAGAGTGTGTACAGATTCAGAGTGAGGCAATACATTCTCTTTACTAATAACAGAGGTCAATAGGAAGCCCAAATTTTCTGTATAGATGCACACCTCAGCCCCAAAATATTGAATTAGTGATAGCATCAACAAGCTGACAGCAAGTCAAGCCATCCAGTAATTGTTTTCTCGTTGCATGGACATTATTTTTTTATGCTTACATTCAAAAGGAGCAGCCCCTATATTTCATTTATAAGTTAGGGTAAGACAATGAAATGTGTTTTCGATGGTACAGTTTATACATTGCTTTCTTGCTCTCCCAATCAATTGATGAATAAGATGTGCTGTAGGTTCATCTATTAGTAAATTTGACTGGGCCACATCAGACAAACGTCACTGCAGTACGCACAGTTTAAATTTGATAAAGAGCACAGTAAGTATTTTATAATTTTTATTATTATTTGTTCATATCAGCTTCAAAGTTTAACCTCTTCGTTGACTTTGCTTCTACAAAACTATAAATTACTGGAATTTGATTCGACACACCTGACAGATGAATCCAGTGGAGGTGCACTGCCGAACCCAAAGGCTGAACTTCCTCTTCTTCCTTTTCCGTTGCTCGCGTTCAGTACAGGTGCTTATAAAAACTGGGTCCTCGTCTATCAAGGGTTCGTGCAGAACCTGAAAATCAAATAAGGATACATGTGTCATTTCCTAAGCACAAAAACCCTGAATTTCAATTGAGTGTGGAGACGTTTTATAGTCTCTGCATGAAAGGACCATTTGATAAACTGAGGTGTATTATTCATTGTGGATTTTTATTTAATGTTGTTACATAAGTCCTCCGGAGAGAATGACCCTGTTTGCCTTTTGTCTTCCAAAATTGCAAATGTTTTGCTCGCATTGAAGGATTTTTAAAAGACATCTTTGAAAGTCGGAGCGTGGAGAGTTATGCAATTCTGTCTTGTCCTACATGTTCGTCCTTACGGTGCTGTAGTGACTGTTACCATGGAAACTGGTCAAATAGGTCGATTGTTGTGGTGCCGGTTTGCTAAATATTGTTTGCAGGTTAGGAAAAGAATACGGAAATATTTATTTGCATCTGCTTGGTCCTTCACGTCCCTTTTACATCCCTTTCTCCTCTACAGCGAACATTTCCCTCTCAAATACAAGCTCGGGTGTGGGCAGTCAAGCCACAAGGTGACATTCGCTCGCTAGACACCATATTAAGTGCGGCTTCTTAACACATTATTAGGAACAGTTTTCAGGATGTTGCCATGCAGCGTTGCAATGTGGAACCACAGAAATATTTCACGTATTGTTTCCTTTCTGAAGGTGTCAATCAAATACAAGAAATATTGCATCATCAAACCAGAAACTCGCAACCTGAGCGATGTGTGTCAAACTAAAAGGAGAGAGGATTCAGACCACCGTGACACCCGCCAGCATGGGTGTCTGAAAAGATAAAATAAGCTGCCCTAGATTTGTAATTCTTTTCATCACACACACACAGACACACACACACACACACACACATCTCTGCACAACTCACTTGACACGACCTCAATCAAGACTGAGTACATTTTATTACTTTATCTCATTAATCATATAGTGCAAAGTACAATTTCATTTTCTCAATTATTATGTAGACGGGGGGTATCAAAGTGAAAGGGATAGAGGGGGCAAGTAAAAAATTAAACGAGCCGAGGGCCAGACTGATTGAATGTTGAACAATTTTAAAATATAGTGAACCAAATTAAACCAACTGAAAATATAATAAACATATTCCAATATGGGGCAGCACGGGAGCGCAATGGTTAGCGCGTGTGCGGCACAGTTCTGAGGTCATGAAATCGAACCTTCCTGTGTGGAGTTTGTATGTTCTCCCCGTGCTTGCGTGGGTTTGCTCCGGGCACTCCGGTTTCCTCCCACATCTCAAAAACATGTCAGGTTAATTGACCGGTTTAAATTGTCCCTAGGTGTGAATGAGTTGTCTATCCCCGTGTTTCCTGCGACTGGCTGGCAACCAGTTCAGGGTGTCCCCTGCCCACTGCCCGAAATAGCTGGGATGGGCTCCAGCACCCCCGCGTCCCTACTAAAGATAAGCGATAAGATAATGGATGGATGGATGGATGGATGGATATTCCAATATGATCAGATAAATAAAGCAATCATTTCTTACGGCTCTGTCAGTAATCAATTATTCCTAACAGGCACAAATGACAAATTTCCTTGATATAAAAATCCCCAACGTGAACATTAAATAAAAGAAGCCGCTCTCTTTCAGTCGCCGTCAGTAGCCTATATTTAGCAAACCTGTGCTCAATTCACTTAAAATTTATAGCAATTTTCTATCATTCACTAGATTACAATAAAATAAAGCGCAAGGAGAAGTAAGGTATATTGAAAACAAATACACAACGATTCCTGGTGTGTGATACAATAAGGAATCAAGATCATCTCAGGGGCCAAAGAAAATATTTATGCAGGCTGGATGTGGCCCACGGGGCTTGACTTTGACTTGTGTGCTTTAGTGTTTAACAATAAATAAGACTATAGCATAGCAGGAAATAAATGTTCTTTAAACACCAGAACACGATTTAAGCTTGCTTTTGGAAATAAATATTGTTTCTCATTAATCCTCAGACTCTATTTTTCTGAAAGGTTGTACTCATTTGAGTGTAAAACTGAAAAATGACATAATGAGATGATTACATAACAAACCCAAAGTTTCACTAGAATCGTTGCAATTTAATCTAATTTAAGATCATTTTAGTCCTGGTTACCAAAAATCTATTAGATGGCACTTTGTCCCAAAGGGTGTATTGGTTAGGTTACATGACAAAAGTACAGTAAATTTATTATCGCCACTTTACCAAACATGCCTGCACCAGTCAATATTAAACACATTATTTTTGGGAACATCGAAGTTTAATACTTAAATGTAGACGTGTTACTCCTGTTATGGAACTCAAAGTCTAAATCCAACCAAGTTTAAGTCCTGTTTTTACTAATGCAACATGTGCAACTGCAACTGTGCTAGTATTTCCTCTTTGAGTGGCAGCAAGTTGTTCCTCGTGCGTTGTCGAAACACAAAGAAATTGCCCGTTCAACAAAGAAAAATTGCAAAATGGCAAATAGCACGTCTGTATGATAATAAACGAAAATAACTTGAATTTGGGTACTGTATGTATCCGCATATAAGCCAAATTTAGAACTACAAAATAAATTACCGAAATCAGGGGCATGGCTTATATGCGCATATTTGGTTGTGTGTCACCATTAGCAAACTATCTGCGTGAGAAAGGGGGCGTGGCTTTTAGAGGAAATACAAACCAATGGTAAACCAATGGGGCAAACATGAGCATGAAACCATACAGAATTTTGTCCCAAAGTTCTTGAATATGTGGCACCCACCTGTGTCTGCGAAGGCCTGAAGGTACAGCTGAACGCCTGCTGCAGCGAATCCAAGAAGGGCTGGATCTTGTACAGGCCCTGGTTGCTCCCCTGCGAGGGCCTAAAGGCCACAATGTGGAAGTACTTGAGGATTTTCTCGAAGCGTGCCTGGCTCATCTTCAGTGCGATGCTGCGGTTGCTGAAGAAGCCCGAACTCCAGATGCTCAGCACCGACTCGCAGTGGTGCACGCTGGTGGACGTGATGAAGCCCAGGAAGGCCTTCATCTCCTGGGCCGTGACGGGCCGCCAGCCCTCGTCTGAGCCGAAGCGCTCCTGGAACTTCTTGGCGTACATGTTGGTCTGCGTCACCATATTTTGTATGCAGTTGTCAGGGACGAAAAGTTGGAAGAAGTCCAGAGCGCTAGCCGTTGCTGGCATCTTCTGAGCAGGGCCTGGAGTGACACAGAAGTGAGAAATGGATCTAAGGCAGGAATAACGTGGAGCATGGAAAATTTCTTGGAGACAAAGTTTGTAGCCATTCAAAACATTTCAAATGCTCTATAATTTCACCAGAGCTTAAGACAAGTTTTTTTTAATACTGTACTTCTTTTTTGTCTAAGAATCCATACAATAATCGAAGCAAAAGTCCGTGATCAGCAAATTGTATGCACTAAACCTTTTACTGGTGAACTTTAAAGTTTCACATCTTATTGACAGGCCCGACATTAACGCGGAACAATGAGACAATAGCTTAAGAGCGCGAAAGCAGTTAATTCAACATGACAGCGTCCATCATGTCACTAAAATCGAGAAGGGCTCAGCGACTCGTCACTTTGGAGTAATGACAAGTAGAATACAATGGGTTCATAAAATTCTAGTTCAACTGCAGATTTTGCCAATAATTGTAGATAGAAAATAGGGTGGCCAATGAAACGAATTATTTAGATTTGTTTGTCGTTTCAAAAATCAATAAGGAAAACACTTTTTTGAATCATTTAAAAATGATATTGACAAAATATAAAAATGGGACAAAAACTGCTCTGAACATTGACAAATGTAATATCACCTAGAGTTACTCAGTCAAGAAATTCAGGTGTCACATTTGACCCCAGTGTGTCAAACACACGTTAAGAATATTACTAGAACAACTTTTTTCCATCTTCGATCCGGAGATTATAATTCATGCGTTTGTTACCTCCCGTCTCAATTACTGTAATACACTACTCACCTGTCTCCCGAAGTCCAAAATCAAAAGCCTGCAGATGGTACAAAATGCTGCAGCGAGGCTTTTGACAAAGACAAGAAAGTTTGATCACATTACCCCGATTTTAGCTAACCTGCATTGGTTCCCTGTTAGCTTAAGATGTAATTTTAAGGTTCTGTTGGTAGTATACAAAATTATGCATGGACTTGCTCCCTCATATCTTTCAGATTTAATTTCCCCCTATGTTCCTGTCCGGGCCATTCGCTCTGGTCTACTTGTGATCTCAAGAGCCAAGAAGAGAAACAGAGGTTCAAGGGCGTTCTCCATTCGGGCCCCGGTGCTGTGGAATGCTCTTCCCCCTGAGATTTGATCTGCAACCTCAGTGGAATTGATTAAATCTATGCTTAAAACACACTTCACTCTATAGCTTATGAATGACCTATATTTCTTGTTGACAATATCTGTATATTATTTGTCATTTCAACATCAGTTGCAGCCTGGTCATCCTGGAAAGGGGATTACCTCATGTGTGGTTTGTCTGTGGTTTGCAATAATTTGTGGTCTGTGTAGACCTTTGAGAATTCTTGTGATTAAGGGCTATACAAATAAACATGACTTGACTTGACTATTGATGATTTTTGTACAAGGGACAAGATGCTATGCTGCATTTTGAGACATATTTACAAAATATACTACTTAATTGTTGCATAAAATGGCTACTGTTTGGTATATAAATGGTAAATTTGTAACAAAACTGAAATATATTTTTTTAGCCTGAACTTTTGCACAGTATGCTTATTGAATAAAATCTTCACCAATTGTTGGGATTATTCATGGGTAAAATTGTGATATCCCAGATTTTTTTTCCCTTAAGGAGTTTAAAGTATCTAATCTGAGACCATTTATCACAGCACCATCGTTTTTCCCTTTTGTGTGTGTGTGTGTGTGTGTGTGTGTGTCTGTGTTTGTGCCCATCAGTTTAAATATTCATAAGACTTTGGTCCTTTATGCATATGACACTCCACTCCTAGTTTAAGATTTTAAGAAACTAGCAGAGATAAAAAAAACACATGTAGCAGCGTTATACCTGGCTTTATTCTCTCCGAGGATGACTGATCAATTATAAATATTTCAATTTATCTGCACATCATGATGAGAACTTGGGATTGTGATAATTGTGGAAATAACAACGTATTTGACTCGTTTCCATGGCAATCTTTTTTTGCATTGCAAACATTTCATAGAAAAAGATTCACAACCTTGAAAATTCTTGCAATTTTGATACCCTGGCATCAAAACTATTTGAATTGAATTGAATAGTCTTCATTGTTATGAATTATTATATTTGATTAAAAGTACAGCGAGCCCTCGGTATTTCGTGCTTCGGTTATTTCTGGTTTACTACTTTGCGGAATTTGAACTGAATAATATTTATTGTCTTTTATATCAACGTGTAGTGCATTTGGTTCTTAGACAACACACAGCAAATGCTATCATGAGGGCAGGTTAGGGAGAGCTTTGGGTGTTGGGTGGTCATGACTGTGTGCGAGACTGTGATAGGCTGGTGTATGCTGTCAATCAAACAACTGGGGAGGGCGGGCGAACAAGACGATGTGTCCGCATACTCAAAACATATTGCAAACGGATGGCTACAGCTAGGTTTTTGGGCTCCTTACATTGGAATGAAATTAATCACTTTAATCGGACTCTGAGGAAAGTCCAAAAAAGAAGCCCTCCAAATGTGTTGTACTTTTGTTGATGACAATAAACACCATTCATTCAACTGCAATTTTGTGTTCTGTGGTTTAATTTTTAGATATATATAGTTGTTATTTTCTTACAGTCATATACTCTCAGTCGGTAAGGATGTCATCCCGAGGTATGTTTGACCATTGGGGCTTTTATCAAGGTGCCATATTACCTCATGGATTTTCACTTTTCGCGGGAGGTTCTGGTCCCCATTAACTGTTGTTACCGAGGGATTACTGTATTACTGTGTTCCACATATTGATGATGCATTGAATGGTTGAACACATCTTTACCCACGCTCGAAACACTATCTATATTTCTACCCTGGTCATATCCCTCGGGAGGGTGACCAACAGCAGGACAAACACGTAGAAAAACAAAAAACGCACAAAAAAAAAGTCGACTACGGCCAGCCCAAACACCCAAACAAGTTAAGCACCTCGGCACCTAAGTTGGTCATGCTTTCGGCCCTCTAGATCAAACGGGACACAAGAAAGTGGCCATGTCACTCGGGTGAGGGTGACACAACACACTCTTCTGGTCAGCAGCAGGGCCTGACAGCTTTCACTGGTTTACCCCTGCCGCATCATACAGCTGCCCTGCCCATCCCTTAGAACACGTTTAAACATCCCACTATCCTTTTTACAACACCTCTCCACTCATTCCTATCACCAACAGGAGCTTTAGCTTCCACTAGATTTAGACCTCTTTCCTGCAGTGCACTCAAAACACCACCCATCCACGTCAATCGCGTCCTTCCTTTTGGTCTCCTTCCATTTACTTCTGCTCTGTAGATCCTCTTCAACATTCGCTCCTCATCCATCCTCTCCATGTGCCCAAACACACCATTTAATATATTCTTCAGCAAAGACTAGCTCTAGGCCGGTGACTTTAAGATAAGACATTTAAAAGAGAAGCTGGGTTGGCACAAAGTACGTCGTCTGAGCAGCAAGCTGTCCTGTCACCCACTCAGCCATGACTGCTCATTCTATCCCTCCCATTTGCATTCCGTTAGATTTGAAAGCAGCAAGTCAAACTCAACCTAAGAAATGCTTCCTTGGAATGTGACTTACCGTCACCATATTTAATTTCTCCTGGCTTGAGTTAGTCAAGACCAGAAGCGGAGAGAGATAACGAAATGATTGGATGTGGAGATGAGAAAATATACGTTTGCAGCTCCCTTGTGAAATTGGCTTTACGTTGCTCTGATGGAGCACTTTATGACCAGACTACATGACTCAAATTAAAGTGATACAAACCACATCTGTCAGTGCATCAATTTGCTACCTTTTACAATCTTTATGGACGAATGATTGTTCAAAGGACCTTGGAGCCGAGCTTGTTAGCAAAACTCGATTACTTTATCGTTATGCGCAAATATAGGGGTGAGCAAACTGTTGATTATTAACAGGCAGCATTGTTTTGAAACAATTTTCGAAAGGGGTCGAATGGGGAAAAAAATGGCTTGATGAAATATTTAGTTTGCTGTACATACCGATAAAGACTCTTAAATCGGATAACTCGGCATTAGAAAATAGATCAGACGAGCCAATTCATTTTTTCTCGTTATAATTTACCTGCACAAGTTGTTTCACTGTTCATAAAGGGACAATTACGGCAGCGCAGTGGTTAGCGCTTGTGCGGCACAGTTCATGTCATGGGAACCTGTCGTGGGTTCAAATCCAGCTCCAGACTTCCTGTGCGGAGTTTGTATGTTCTCCCCGTGCTTGCGTGGGTTTCCTCCGGGCACTCCGGTTTCCTCCCACATTCCAAAAACATGCATTTCAGGTGAATTGGCCGGTCCAAATTGTCCCTAGGTGTGAATGAGCGAATGAGTTGTCTGTCCCTGTGTGCCCTGCAATTGGCTGGCAACCAGTTCAGGGTGTCCCCTGCCCCCTGCCCGGAGATGGCTGGGATGGGCTCCAGCCCCCCCGCGACCCTAATGAGGATAAGCGGTACGGCTGATGAGATGAGATGAGATGGTTTTAAAACAATCGGAAAAAAATAGATAAAAACTTAAAATAAAAGTAATACCAAATATCTCCTCTTTTTAAGGTCTAAATTTGATCATTTTAATTAAAATGCTTAATACAATAGAGCTACTTCAGAAGTGTTTTTATTATATTATTTAATATTTTGATAATAAAATTGATTGAAAACAGCAAGTACAGGAAAGTGTAGCCAGCTATTTGAATGTTGGCCATGAACACAATACAAAAATATAGTTATTATTGGGGCACACAAAGGGACACAGGATAACAAAGACACCATAAAATAAAAGCATTTTTATCAGCAAAACTTTTTAACATATACATTAGCATTATATTAAATAATTGATTCAATTAATTCTAAGTCATTTTCTGCTTTTTATTTTTTTTAAAGAAAATGTTTGCCTTACTTTGGGAGCTTCGCTGTCAGATTTCATCGGTAGGTTCTAGAAGTTGTTTAAAATTTTGCAAATAGACCTACGTGCTATTTTTTAATTGAGTATTTTAAAAATACAGGCAAGTGCAAACGTATGGCCTAAAACATTGTGCCTGTGACTTCTATTTAAAATTCAATGACATGGGCATGGTTTGTTTGCTCAAATGTTCTCTGGTTCATAAATGGCAAATTCAGCTTTAGTAGTGGTTGTTAGCTTTGGCGACATCCAATGGACATATTTACAATTGCAGGTTATTTTTTGATGAAGAGGCTTATTTATCTATGGTACTTATCTCAGCTTTGTCTCCTGAGTTGGATTAAATCCCTTGACGAGCATGATTCAACACACAGGCTTTAGTTTGCTCACCCCATGAGCCAACAAGTTTTAGAATCTTTGGGAAACCCAACATCATACCTGTCAACCTGTACGTTTTTGCCGTACAAAGTACGTTTATTATGCATTTTAAGACGTGTACGACGTACAAGAAAAAACGCAAATTTGTGAATTATGGGTACCATCCGGTATACACCGACTATCACGAAACGGCAAATCAATCAAGTCAAACGAGTTCGCCGCGGTAGCCTCAACCTCGGTATCGTTTTTTTCGTTGCAAACAAAGCGAGCGGTTTAATGCTACTATGTGCATTTGTCTGCCGCCTGGGGATTTTCCATCATGCATCATTCCGATCACACGTGAACAAAGCGAAAGCAGAACACTAGGCCTACATTACAACATAGTTTTGAATTTTCTTTGGATACAATCATCAAGTCGCAATGGCCGAACCCGAATTAAAACGCCATAAGTCATTCTGATCTGAAAACAACAGACGGGGTTGATTGAGTAAATTTGAAATACAAGCGGTCTTAAAAAAAATCTGATTTCATGTGGTAGTTGTGTAGTGAAAGGAAGTCTGTCTGTTTTTTGTAATTTAACCCTTTCATGGCAGGAAAAGAAAGAAAATGTTTTACTGGTATTTTTCTTTAAAATATACCATCACTCCGTGGACATTTGTGTGGAAATAGTATGATTGTTATCTGTACTTTGTATAAACTCAGTTAAAACTCGATAGTTGGGTACTTGTACTGGTATTAGTGTAAAGTATATGGTATTTCAATTGAATATCTTTTTTGACATATAGCTAGGCTTTCACGCAAAACAATCTGCGCATTAACGCCTTATGGTGGTGAAAAAACTTAATTCGTTGAAAAAAAAGAATCAATATAGATTGAATAATAAGCAAAAATACATGAACTATGCATCTATTTAAATACTCATTGGTTGAGAAATTTTCATACATTCTACATAACATGAGCCTGAATTAGAGGAATTGACATAATTGTCCGTCATCTTGCTGCTACGGGTACCCGAAGACCCAAAAATCTTATGAGAGCATGCTGTTGAAGTTGGACAAGGCTGCGCAATTAAATGAGTAAAATGGTGCCATTTGGTCTCTTTGAGTTTCTTTAGTTTGTATTCTTCTTTGTGGTTTGAAGCACTCGTTTTCGTTTGCACTACACAGTGCAGTGACATTTTGTGGTCAATTTTACCCCCTTTCACTTTAAACAAGAGATTTTTTGCTTGTGTATCAAAAACTCTTTCATTTATAACAAATCAAAATCATTAATTTACTGCTTTTGCAACCGTGCATATTTCCAACAGATTGCATAATGCAAAGACGACAGTCGGAGCCCGGCATACGGAGGCCGAGCATAATCTCTTAAGAGCACATGAATAATTGTCTTTTAAATCTCGCAGAAAATTGCAATGATGCGGTTGCATCACTTTATAAGCTTGGCCTTTATTCACACCATCCCCTTGACCCATCCCAGAGACAAAGATAGGAAAACTTGACCTTGAGTCGTTTTAAAACACAGAAGAAAACCTGGAATACAAGTAAAATGCAAACTGTAATTTCTAAGCCAAGTGGGAACCAGATGGAATTTTAAAGAGAGGCTGATTTAAACTTTTGCTTTTGGACGACAGCTGCTGATTTATGTACGTGGCGCCCAACCTCCTGTGGCGGCAGCCTGTCACATCAACGTCCCAAAAAAATAAAATAACTGAGAATACCTGACTTATTCTGTTTCACTTCATCTGCAACTCCAAGAAATCTTCCCCTGTAGAGCTATAAGAACATCATGCTTTACATTCCATGTTTGGGGGGAATAAGATGCTGGCTGCATCCAATTAATCGTGCAGGTGGATAACCGCACCCACAACGGTTATAAAACTATTTAACAATGCTACACAGACACTATACTATAGTACTAAAAGGACAAGCAGGATACAAAGCCATTGATTTATATGTTTTCTTAAAAATGTGTCTCTTCTGGAGCAAAGTTAAAGCACTCTGTTTTCAGACACTGCTTTCTGTGTAGATGAGACTTCATTAGTAGCTTTTTTCCCATACTTTTCTAATGTGTATTTTTACACGTGCCTGTGCTCAATACAGCCTTTAGTTTTGGGGGTGGGGGGTTCTTATTGTATCACAGATGTTTTATTGTATTGTACTTGTCACTTACAAATAAAAATGACTTGACTTGACTTACAGATGTGATTTTTCATACAATGTATTTATTCTTGAATTTGAATTTGCCACCAGTCCATTAAACTCTTTGAAAGTTACTGTGGGCACTTGTTGTACCTCATTTTTTTAAATCAATTGTCATCTACAGTGTAATGGCAATTTAACTAGTTCAAAAAGAACTAAAATATGGCCAAGTGGCCATTTGTAGCCCACTAACCGTAAATAAGTGATGCAAAACATGGATTAAAAATTATATTTATGGGTGAAAATGAAAGAAAGTGTTTTGTCCACTGTATACATTTTTTCTCGGATATGCAAAGATGCAAAATAACTTTTAACAGTTACCATAAATGGTTGCATATAAACTTAATCTAGAACTATAAAATAAGATATTGATGTGAGGGGGTTGGCTTATATGCATATATTTTGTTGTGTGTCACCAAGAGCAAACCATAGGCGGCACATTAGAAGGGGAATGTGGCTTATCAAGAATCAAAAAACGTCTGTCCTATGCTGCTAAAAGTTATAAAGAAATTATTAAAAATCAAGCAACCTGAAAGCAGCAGGAAGTTTCAGTGAAGATGAAAGAATGTAAGATGATGAAAAAAAAGAGATCAATGGAGGACTGCTCTTAAAGGACAAATGTGAAAAAGGGATCAAAATATGGAAGGTATTCAGAAATGTAAAAGGACATCTTCGAGCTGTTTGAAGCAGAGAGACAAAAAGGATATGGAGTGTCTCGGCTAACTGTTCTTTTACAAGCTGTCAACTTGCACATGCCAATAAATACAGGGGTTCACTACTTCCACAGGTTTGTGTACGAATTTTCTTTCACTTCTCTAAGTATGTGGCTACTTTAAAGCAGTTTTAAGGTGTCGGGTCATATGCAATTGAGGCTTAAATGCGAGTATATATATAGTATACAGTACTCCTCAGAACAAATGTGATAATTTACCAGGAAAAATGCCTTCTGCCTTCTGCACTGCCTCAAGGTTGTAATTGTGAATATACCACATAATGATTTCCAAATAACATACATTCTTCCTGTTTTGGTTCGGATAAGATTTGAGAACAGACTGTACAGTTTAATATGCGGGTGGCCATATTAATTCAAACTGACCTAATGAAGAGCCAGCTTTTTAAAAGAAATATGGTAAAATTGAGCTTTTAAAAAATGGCGTTTGCAGACTTCCATTTTCTGTGTGTCAGAAGAAAAAATAGTAATGGCAACCCTACAGGAAGAACTAGATAAATATCTACTCATAGGCAGTTCCTTTAAATGACACTTTATCATCATTTGCTGGTGGCTTTGCGACATATTCCTTCCAAAAAATGTCAGTATTAGCCTGCCTAATTAATGTTCCTTCAATTGAAAAGCAGAATTGCAACAGAGACCCATGACTTTAATTCAACTTTCTTCAGCGAGATTAAGTAAATAAGAAAGGAAAATTGGGGTAGATTATTGCTAGCATTCCTTTACACAACCAAATGAGAGGACATACTGTTGTTGCCAAACAGCAGCTGCTTCAATGTCTCATCAAGTGAACACAATGTACACTTCTTCAGTCTTATGGCCATCATTACACAGCACACCCAAAATGACGATCATTGCGGTGGATCTCAAAAAATGATGTGTCAACGAACAGTCCTTTACAGATATTACGCTGGCTTCAGCTGCAGTGTGCTGCACTCAACCTCACACCGGACACTGCACCGACCAATGATAAAATGATGGCTAGCAAGACATAATTAACTAATGTGCATGTGTGATCAAGGGCGTAGGTTTGGTTTTGGCATTGGTGGGAACAGAGTGCATTTTGAATAGTGACAACATAATATTGGTGTGGGCAAAAACAATGATTGCTCAATATTGGCAGGGACACGTCTCCTCTGTCCATGCCAAAACTGTGCTCTAGTGCGTGTGTGATTGGAATGTGGAAGGAAGCCTTGAGGTGCCAGAGCAAATGTCTGACACATCACTGATTCATGAAGAAAATCGGAAACAAAAAGATCTGTGCTTTTAACAATTATCCGCTATTGAGTTCATTGTAATTTCATTTATCAAAAGCAGAAATGGTGTTAGTGGTAATCAATCAACCCTTGCTGTACTATACATTACACCCATTTTCTCCCACGCTTAGCCTGTTGAACGTCTCAAATTGCTGGAGGCAGCTCGTTTTAGGCCAAAAGTAGACAACGATGAAGATTTAAGCTCACAAATGCAATTAAACAACCGTTTCTGTGCACTGGGGACTCTACACACTGACTACACCACAAATGATACAGTTAAACAGATTTTAAATGTGGAAGGAAGCCTGAGTTGCCAGAGCAAATGTCAGAAACATCACTGATTAACAATAAACATGAGAAACTGAGAAAATGATTTCCTTTTCCCCATTATCTGTCATTGTGTCCAATATCTTAAAAACTGTTCAAGCATTAGTACTAATTAAGCAACCCTTGCTCCGCCACCCATTTTCTCTAATGCTCAGCCTGTTGAAGATTTTGAGTCGCTGGATCTGCTCATTTCAGGCCAAATGTGGACCACACTGTGGAGTAGCTGACAGTAAGCTGCAGTCCAATAATGTTTTCTATTTCTGTGCAGTGGGGACTCAACACACTGGCTGCAGTTAAAGTGATTTATATATGATGCAATATGTGACCACAGATGCCTGAGCATGCAGCACAACCCATGTCAAGGAGCACAAGTACAGTATCAATTAATCATGCAGTGTCATTCTGCAACAACTATTACACATATAATGCAAAAGGAGCGGCACGCTTTTGAATGGACGCAGCGAAAAGTGACAAGTGACCTTCCCCATCACGACGTCCTCACCGTAGGATCCTTTATAGGGCGGCACAGTGACATCCTGCAGGCTTTCCGTCCAGCCTTCCTCCTCGGCTTGGCTCCGTGACAGAGCACCAGGCGGACCGGGGCTTCCTCCACCTGCTCCCCCGCCGCGGGAGCTCCCTCTGTCGGCCCTTCTCTGGTGATGATGGTGGTGATGATGGTGGTGGTAGTGGTGGTGATGGTGAGGATGATGATGGTCCTCCTCGCCAGCTTCAGCAATGGAATTGTCCGAGTCTGAGTCTCCGGAGGTGCTGTAGAACGGGTTGTCGCTGCTGTCGTCGCCGGACTCGCCAAACACGTCGTCGGATATTTGCAGGCTCTCGTAGCGGGAGCGGGCCGCCTCCAGAAGAGACAGCGCTTTCCGGCCACACTCCGCCATCTCGCGCCTTCTGCGGAGGTGGTGGAGCACAGATGGCCCACACGTTCCCTCTTCCCTATCGGTGTCCTACACCGAAGTTGTCACTCTCTTCTCGGTGAAGATGGATCGGGAGCACCTGTCGCGAAGATCCGGGGTTTGTCCACGTCGAGGGTTCCGGAACGTTAACGCCTCCTGGTGACTGAGTTGGGATGTGTCGTTTGCGGCCGAAACGGCTTTATGAATAGGCTCCTACAGGTGAACCAATCAGGAGTCGGCTCCCCTTCTAGGCCCTTTTTGCCCTCTATCGCATATCTGCCAACCTTAGTCAAGTCAAGTCATGTTTATTTGTGACGCCCTTAATCACAAAGAGTTTCAAAGGGCTGCACAGACCACAGATGATTGCAAACCACTGACTACCAGTGTTCATTTCACCTCTGAAAAGTGATGGGTCCCATGGACTTGCATGCTCAAAAATCTATGGGTCCCAACAGAGATCTATGGGTCCCCAAAATTTAGTGTTATCGCGGTTGAAATCGTAAAACGGCGACAAATATATAATTTAAATCTATATATTCATTCAGTTTTAATCATCACAGTATATTGGTAATACAAATCAGTTATCACTTCAAGATTTTTCAGTTCACAACAATTTTGTACATTATACAAAATATTATTGCTGAAATAATTATATTAATCTATATTTTCATTCAGTTTTAATCATCACAGTTAATTAGTAATACAAAGCAGTTATCACTTCAGATTTTTCAGTTCACAATATTGTACACTATACAAAATAATATTGCTGAAATATTTATGTATTCCTGCAGTTTTAATCATCACAGTTAATTGGTAATACAAAGTAGTTACCACTTCAAATTTTTACAATTCGCGGTCTTCTGAAGAATTTCTCCGCCGTTTTTTCGTGCCGGAATTATTGCCGTTGTTACCACTTTCTGTGTTATGTTTTGACTTATTACTGACACTGAAGAAATTACCAAGTTTTTGTTGATTTGCACCTAGTACCAACTGTTTTTTCTGAGGCATACTTCTTTTTCACCCGAAAACCGCCACAACAATGACGTCATCTCGAAGCAAAGAGATCTCGTTTGCAGAGCTCGGCGCGAGACCAAAACAACAATGGCGGATGGCGGATCTGCCTGACGAAAAGTTTGGAGTGCTGTAAATCTTTGTGAAAAAGTAATCGGGTAGTAATGACAATTTGGTGTCAAAAACGATGTGTCCCAGGGACGCACGTTGATTTAACCCAATGCGTCCCCAGCAAAAATGATGCGTCTAGGATGCAGGAATGCGGGCAAACGAGAACACTGGACTATTATGACACCATCCCCTGATCTAAAACTTACATGAGGGCAAATAATACACAGATACTGTCAACATAAAATATAAAATTAAACCTCAAAAGAAGTAAATACTATACTACTAATGAGCTATTGTTACTCGGGAGATTTTGCAGTTAACTAATTTTGTTTTGAAAAATATCTAACCTGCAGAAACTTGTGCTAACTTAGATACCATTTTCTTACCCTAAAGGAAGTTAAAAACGTTCTACCAGTAGAAAATCTTAGTCATTTTACATTTTATTAAAAAAATGTGTAACACAAAACTACAAAAAGCATGAAATTGTGAACTCAGATTACATTAGACTGATTTTGGTCATTTCAACATTAAAAAACGAAACTTGGGGCAGAGAATGTTTATTTTCCTTTTTTATTTTTTTTAATAATTACGGGAACTTTTCCCCAATATTGATTACATTTAAAAAAATTACTTTTTCATTAGTCAATTGCTCCCCTCATGGGTGCACCCAGTCCGTTTTGGGAGGGGTGCTTGAACACCCCCAAATTCAACCCAAGCACCTCCAAAAATTACAGCATTATTAAAACTCTCTTTTCTTTTAAGTATAAAGCAGCCCTATCCTCTGTAAAATCAGCCTATTTTTCAAAGGTAATTGCCGCCCAAAAGAATAACCCCAAAATCCTCTTCTACACTGTAGCATCGCTGATGAGGCAACAGATTATTCCACATCGTACTACCCATACAGCCCATGTCTTTATGGTCTTCTTCAATAAGAAGATTCAAAGCATAATGGAATATAAGGAGCCGTTTGAGATCTGATGAGGACAGTTCTTTTTAGTGAGCCGAGCCGAAAACGCCACTTCTCTCTGAAAAGAGCCGGAATTTCTATCACTCCTGGCGAACATCCATGGGGCGTTCATAGAAACTAGGGAAATTGACTAAAAATTTTACACCGTCAAATTGAAAAGAAAATAAATCGTAATATAATAACAAAATACAGAAATATGTACCACATAGTTTAGGTATAGCTACAATACACCATTACATTTCTAATAAAAACTACTCTGCCTCTTTCATAATATATTCATTCCCAATGAAGGAACAACGGAAATTGTGAAGATATCTCGAAATATTGATAAAAGATTAAAAAAAATAATATGTAATTGTGAAGATATCTCGAAATATTGATAAAAGATTTAAAAAAAATAATATATGCCATTGACATTTACGGGTGGACATCAACAGCTTCTCTGTTTAACAGTCTTAGCTCTAATTAAAAAGATCCAATTCAAACTTAGACACGACATTGATTATTACTTGGTGCCTAATAGTGGTAAAAAACTTTATTAATTAAAAAAAAAATTATGTTTGAATAGTAACCATAAAAACATCAACTATCCGTATAAAAACGCACTATTTTAAAATGCTCATAGGTTGAGACATTTGTGTTTGTTATACATAAAATGAGCCCTGTCTACGGGTACCCAAACACCTCAAAAGGTCTGGCTATAAAAAAAGAGAAGTAAATGGTGCATTTTGTTCACCACGAGTCTCCATGGTTTTATTCTTCCTTTTGGTTTTTAGCACTCGTTTTCTGTTGTACTACACCATAAAGAGAAGTATAGAGGTCAAATAAAACACAGTGTACCTTTAATGGCATTCACTCTTGTTATTTTATTTTACTTTTTTTTTTTTTTGGGGGTTGTCCATCGATACGATGATGACCATCTTCTTTTAATTGTGAGTCTGCTGATGTTTGAAGAGTCCGATCCTGGATCCACAGATGCGGTTACAGACAGAGCATGTGAAGGGGGTGCTGGGGGGAGCAGGGGTGGCCTGGCGAGCATGTCTCTTTGCACGCTTTGCTGCACGGTGTTGCATGCGCTGTTCCTTCATGTAATCCACTCCATGTGAGCAGTGGGAGCGCCAGAGGTCTCGGCAGGAAGCAAGTTCCTCCAGTGAGGAGGGGTTTATCCGACATCTCTTCAGGATGTTCTTCATTTGGTCTTTGAACCGCTTCTTCTGCCCACCAGCACTGCGTTGGCCTAGATGTAACTGACCATAGAGGATACGGCGTGGCAGTCTGTGGCTGGGCATCGAACAACATGCCCCAGCCACCTAAGTTGGCGTTGGGCCATAATGGATTCCATGCTGCAGCTGCCTGCCCTCTCCAACACCTCTGTGTGCGGCACTCTGTCCCTCCATGTGATGCCAAGGATCTTCTGAAGACATCTTACATGGAAGGTCTCGAGGCTCTTCAGATGGCGGCTGTAGATAGTCCATGCCTCACATCCATACAGTAATGTCGTGATACATACAGCTCTGTAGACCAGCATTTTGGTGTGGAGTCTAAGGTTGTTGTTTTGAAAGACCCTTATCCTTAGTCGACCGAAAGATGCTGATGCTTGCTTGAGGCGGCTCTGGATCTCATCATCCAATGAGCAGGTGTCAGACACTATGCTCCCCAGATATTTAAAGCTGGGCACCATGAGCAGGTGTTGCCCTGCTGCTGTGAGGGTTATTGGGTTTGGTAAGAGGTCAGCACTGGACTGACAGAGTACCTCTGTCTTCTGGGTGTTGATCGTCAGTCCCATTCTGGTGTATGCAGTTACAGCTGCCGAGAGAATGTTTTGCAGAGCCTCCGGTGTATGGGCAACCAGGGCACAGTCATCAGCATACTGTAGCTCAATGATGGTCTCTGAAGTCAGTTTGGTAGTTGCCTGTAGCCTCCTGATGTTAAACAGGTTACCATCAGCCCTGAAGTTGATGGTAACTCCAGCCTGCTCCTCCATCCTTCTACGTAGCAGTGTTGTAACACAGACGAGGAAGATGTTGAAGAGAACTGGAGCCAGCACACAGCCTTGCCTCACTCCAGTTTCGACGCCAAAGGGCTCTGAGCTGTGTCTTCCAACTACCACTCTGGCCGTCATCCCTGAATGGAACTGTGCAAGAATGGTGAGAAACTTGGGTGGACACCCAAATCTCTTCAAGACTTGCCACAGTAGGTCCCTGTTCACTGTGTCAAATGCCTTTGAAAGATCGACAAAGGCGATGAACAAGTCCTTGTGCTGCTCCCGGCATTTCTCTTGGAGCTGACGTGTCACAAAGATCATGTCGACTGTTCCCCTGTCCTTTCGAAAACCACACTGTGACTCTGGGATGACGCGTTCCGATATTTTGGAGATGAGTCTGCGGAGCATGGCCTTGGCAAGGACCTTTCCAGCAGTGGCCAACAAAGAGATACCCCTACTGTTGGAGCA
This sequence comes from Urocampus carinirostris, assembly GCF_059441175.1. Lineage (NCBI taxonomy): Eukaryota > Metazoa > Chordata > Actinopteri > Syngnathiformes > Syngnathidae > Urocampus > Urocampus carinirostris. The sequence continues at coordinate 15,113,078 of NC_142361.1, forward strand.
GATGGATTTATCTCCTTTATTCTTAAAGATGGTCACAATGTTCGCATCTTTCCACAGTTGCGGGACACACTCTCGTCTCCACACCTCTGAAATATATTGAAACAGTGTCCGTGTACAGAGGTAGCCTCCTACCTTGAGAAGTTCAGCTGGGATGTTGTCAGGTCCAGGGGATTTATTGTTTTTCAGGGTTTTGACTGCATGCAGGATTTCATTGAAAGTTGGCGGGAGGTCGAGGTCTGGCAATGTAGGATGTTCAGGGAGCTCTGAAAGGACAGTTGGGTCCACTGGGGTGGGCTGGTTGAGCAGGGTGTTGAAATGCTCAGCCCACCGCTCCACTATCATAGCCTGATCCTTGATTAGAGATGTTCCATCAGCAGATCTAACAGGTGCCAGTGAGCAGTGTCTGGGGCCATAGATGGTTTTTACTGCATCATAGAAACTGTGCATATCGCTTCTATCAGCGTGAGACTGGATTTCATTGGCTTTTGAGATCCACCACTCATTTTGCAGTTTTCTGAGAGTTCTCTGGGCCTCGGAACGAAGGGCTTGCCATAGCTTTTTATGGAATTGAGATTGTGGGTTGTTCAGGGTGGCTCTGTGTGCCTTGTGCATTCTGTCCAGGAGGGTTGAGATCTCTCCGGCATTCTGGTCAAACCAGTCCTGGTGTTTTTTAGTTTTAAAACCAACGGTTTGGGCTGCAGTGTCAAAGAGGGTGGTAGATATATAGGTCCACTTCTCATCCATCCCAGCCTCTGACATGACCAGCTGCTCAATGTTTGCCAGCCTCTCAGCTAGAGAGCAACGGAAGTTGTCAAGGGTGTCGCTACTGGAGAGTTTGGCACAGTTGAGTGTCTTCCTCTTTGAACCACCATGACGTGCTAGGGGCCGGACATGCATTCTGACCTTTGTCAGAATCATGCGGTGGTCGGTCCAACAGTCTGCCCCACGCATAGCTCTTGTAATGAGCACGTCCTTCAGGTCAGCCCTCCTCACGATCGCGTAGTCAATCAGATGCCAGTGTTTGGACCTGGGATGCATCCAGGATGCCTTATATTTATTCTTTTGTTGGAAGATGGTGTTTGTGATGGTAAGGTTATGTTCCGCGCACAGACTAAGAAGTCTCATGCCATTGGAATTAACTTTTCCAATGCCATGGGCACCAATCACACCATCCCAGTTTTGCAAGTTCTTTCCGACTCTTGCATTGAAATCACCAAGCAGCATGATTTTGTCATTCCTCGGGATGTGACTGAGGATGTCATCGAGTGCCTGGTAGAAGCGATCCTTCTCTTCATCATTCGATGGCAGTGTTGGTGCATAGGCACTAACTAATGTGACATGTCTGCATTTTGCAAGTGGGATGCGAAGAGTCATTAGTCTTTCACTGACACCCACTGGTGACTCTGTGAGCTTCAGCAGTAGAGTGTTCTTAATTGCAAAACCAACTCCGTGAAGATGGTGTCCGCCCATGGGGTATCCCTTCCAAAAGAATGTATAACCCTCCCCCTCTTCATTGAGTGAGCCTTCCTCAAGGAGTCTGGTCTCGCTGAGCGCTGCCACATCCACATTATATCGCTTCAGCTCGTTGGCAATGAGTGCTGTTCTGCGCTGTGGTCTGTCCAGACTGGTATCCAGGAGTGTCCTTATGTTCCATGCTGCAATTCTAAATGCTATTGTTTTTCGACCGCATAGTGGAATGTCCCGACAGGCGCGGTTTCCTGTCCGGGTACTGTGCTGAGTGGGCAATCTTTAGGCCACCTTTTCTAGGCCTTTCCCCAATTGGGGTGAGCAGTGCGGCCACTAAATAGTGCTGCTCAGACGCACAGGGGTCTGCCGGAAACAGCTGCCACTCAATCCCAGCTGCTAACGACCCTTGCCCTGTGCCGCTGACGTGCAGAGGTCCAGCTAAGAGCTTCCAGCTCATTCAAACCTGCTCCCGTCACTGGTTACTCCATCGCCGCCAGACTTTTGTGGTCGGGGACTCAGGTAAAAGAAGATACCTGCGCAATGATGTTTTTTAAAGTGGCGTAAGGGGTGCGCTTTCCCCAACGCCACTATCTTGATTGTAGAGAAGATGGATCCAGTGGCAAGGGAGACCCTAGACGACCGGCATCTTCCCACAACTGCAGGCGGCTGCCGGAATCCAGGTCTGTGGGAAACCGCCTCAAAGCGTGCCGCCACCAGCTTTTGGGATCACTCTTAGTCTGGACTCTACCCTTCGACCTGTTCGGCTTGGGTAACCCTGCCAGGAGTACGAGACTCCCGCCGACATAGCTCTAGGGGTCATTGAGACGCGCAAAGTGCCCCACCACGATAAGGTGGTGATCCGTCGGGGCACTTTATTTTACTACTACTTATTTAAATCACTCGTCTTTGAATTTCAAGCCCTGGATTTAGATTTTTCATTTATTTTTGTGTACTCAGCGTTACTAATGGACGATAACTGCATAATGTACTTGTTTTAATTGTCTTTAAGAAGGGGCACTTCACCGAACCTCAAATAGTAAATTCTCCGACAAGATAATGTACACTGAACACACCATTACCATCCGGACTCCAATTTGGGGCTGAAGTGGCTTCTCTTGCTGCATTGCTTGACAATGTTACAGCCCTAGAGATTTATTCCCTCATATAATGTCACATTTGAAAGAGTCTAAGAATCACGAGCATCCTTCCATTTTGGCACATTTAGCATGCAAATAAAGAAGTATGTCTATGGTCTGCTCCACTAGTCAGCAGCCGATGCAACGCATCAGGAAAAATAGTTTAACATTAAAGGTTTGTCTTTCACAAAAGAACGTAGTGTCGTATTTTTATACATATTTTGTCGTTTAATAACCCAAGCATGTTCGCTTTCAGGTTGACGATGCTGATGCAGTACCACGCTGCGGTTCCCACCACTGTCCACTTGAAGCCACTAGCGTAAACAAAAAGTGAAATTTCTTCTTCGTTGGTATCCTGCCATGTTTGCGGAAGTAAACGCAAACACAGGAACTATTTTCTTTCTCCTGACTTTTATGGTCTTACTTTTTTAAATACTTCATTATGAATTTACCAAAGGGACCCGATTCGTTGTGTTTTGACAAGAACGTTTTTATGAAGGTAATGTTTGTCTTTATCAAAGTGATTGATCGTAAAGCGACTTGCTTGAGCTGCACGGCGATCACACTTGTTAAAAACTACAGCGATTTGCATAAAAACGATAACCGATGCTTACACGTATCATCCATTGAGGCTTCATAGTTGTTGTTATTGTCTCCCTAGGATGACTTTGACGTGGACCAGTTCGTGGGCGAGTGTCGGAAGCAGGTGCAATTGGAAGAGATGAGGGAGGACCTGGAACTATACTACAAACTGCTCAAAACAGCCATGGTGGAGCTCATCAATAAGGATTATGCCGACTTTGTCAACCTCTCCACTAATCTGGTGAGTTGTGTGTGTGTGTGTCATATTTTCAGTTGGGCATGATAGGCGATGAACTGTAGCAGCGACTGTATTTATTAAATTCGACCTAATTTTGCAAAGTTTTCTGAATAATACATTTTATAATTTCCAAAGATTGCTTCTCTCACGCTCAGCCTCTTGTATGTTTTTGTATGGTTGTGTATTCATGGTTGTTTTGTCTCAGGTGGGGATGGACAAAGCCCTGAATCAACTGTCTGTGCCACTGGGAAAGCTACAAGAAGAGGTTATGGTATGTGATTGAATTAAGCGTAGTTGGTTTTTAGAATAGGATATATTGTCATTGAAATATGTCAAATGCACAATAAAATGAAAACGTTTTATCCTGATGGTGCAATATAATTAACGATAAGATAAAATACCACAGTGTAAAATCATAAGGTAAGGATCTAAACGAAATTATAATCAAAATAAATTAAGGACATTTGACATTACTGCACAATCCCTGTCTAAAGCATAATTAACCAGTGTTTTATTTTGCACCAATTAGGGGGGTGAATATTGCCTTTTGTTAGAATTTATTTTTCTGTCAGTTAGTTTTTATTGATGGTTATAAACATTTAATGAGTGCTAGTGAATGTTGTGGATACAGAGCCTTCGGTCGTGCGTCAGTGAGGTGATAGAAGCCATAGATGCACAGCTGGCAAAACAGGAAGACCTGCAGAAGAAAAAGGTTGGGTTCTGCAGCCTGAATCTATTTTTATGTAATTTTGTATGCAACCAACGTGAATAAGTGTTAAATATCTTTTAACTCCTTCCCATCAATCAGGTTTGTGTCCTGAGGCTGATCCAGGTGGTGCGCTCAGTGGAAAAGATTGAAAAAATCCTCAACTCACAGAACCCCAAAGAATCGACATCATTGGAAACCAACAGGTATCAAGTGGTTGTTAATATCTAAATTTTAATTCAGCCCTTTTCTGCTTCTTCCTGACAGTCATATTTAAAGCCCTAGTGTGTAATATTTGAGCATTAGATGGCACTGTTGTCTAATAGTTACAAAAAACAGTGTCACAGCATGCAACTACACGGCAGATGAACATGGCGGCGACTTAAGTAAGAATTTTACTTTGTCAAAGAAAGACCAAATTCTCGACCTATGATTAGTTTTACAAAAAATAACATTAGTATGAGAGTTCATGTATATTTGCCCAGTACAGCGCTCCCCTACTTGCGACCATTCGACTTGCGTAAAATGGTAAAATGGTTGCGTAAAATGGCGTAAAACATTTTTTGGGGGATGTCGAATAATATCCGGACATTGTTCTAAGTTACATTTTGTATTTTGTGCACCTTTTTCCGAGTACAGGACAGTACTGTAGTGCTTCTTTCCGCTGCTACCGACGTGTGGTGCTTTGAGAGATCACCCAGTATCAAGCCGGAAATAAAAAAATCTGCTTCTTCTTTATAGTTCGTGTGTAAAAATTCTCTGAATGAATGAAAGTGGAATAAGAAAGCTTGATGCGGTTAAGAAAATGGTCGTAACGTTTTTTTTCGGCCACTTTACAATGGAAGAGGACTTCTTGAAGCGCATCTTCCAAAAGTAAGTTAACCTCAACTTTGCTTATATTTTCAGAGCATATTATTTTATAAAATGTTTATTTTTTTAGTACAAAACAATACAGGTTACTTATACAGTACTGTCTATACCAGGGGTCAGCAACCTTTTCGGTGCGGAGTGCCACTTTCAAATTTCCTTGTAAATCAGTGTGCCACACCAAGATCAATGACTCGCACAACATTTTTTTTAATATCAGAAAGAGCTGTAATTTTACACCAGTCTGAATATACAACATGGATATACATTGAAATAGTATAACTGACCAATTTATCTTCCACTATTCTTGTTCATCAATAAACTAAAAAAATAATGTGAGCACCATGTGGAGAGGCCTGTAGACATCCATGACTTCAACTTTTTACTACAAGAATCAACCTGAATCAACCATTCTTCATCAACAATGAACTACAATAAAAAACAAGTGACATGGAAAGCTACCATACCATTCATCAATGAAATCGTATTGCAGAAAATATCAAAATTTGAAATAACAGCAGCAAGGCAGAAGGCTACTTGAAAATATGCGCAACAGTAATAACAGCTGATTTGGTCTCAGATATAAATGGTTATCTGTGCTTTGCCATGCAGTGAGCAATGTGATAACTTGCTTCAATGGTAGTGTTTTTAACAGTAACAAAGGTTTTTAGGGTCTGTGTTTATTTGCCGTACCTGGACACAGCGTGTTTTAATGTCTACGCCTTGAATTCATGTTTCATCTTGTAATGACATTTAACACTTGATGTGCTAGGTACAACGCTCTCGAGGCATAATGCACAAACAGCACAGTCATTTTTTGCACAAGCCCCCAGTCGTCAGTCAAAGAATGAGATTTTTTCGCTTTCATTATTCATTAATTTATCGCGCGCCGATGTTTCTGTGGCTGGGTCAAAACACAGATTTTTCCCCTTCTGCGAGTCGCTGTGCAAACACACACTTGCACACAGAGCGTCAAGCCTCTAAACAACGTGGCGCACAACTGAAAATGTCTATATTTCAGGTAAAAATGCGCATTCTTTAAGAATAATAATTATTATTTTGCCGTGCGCTCGCGTGCCACTGGTTAACCCTTCGCGTGCCACTCCTGGGACACGTGTCATAGGTTGCCGACCCCTGGTCCGTACTACAGGGTGTCTCAAAAAAATGTACTTACTCTTGGAATGACGAGAAAACCTTTATTTATGAACATAGAGTGAAGTGAAATAGCATCGAATACATGAGACAAATGTAATTGAAGAATCATGTTCGCAAATGTTCAAAGTGATGACCATTATTGTCCAGACAACGCTGATAACGCGCAAACGTAGCGAAACACATAAAAAGAGTGAGTACATTTTTTGAGACACCCTGTATGTCTATACAATCTCCAGCGCGCTAAGAACTTTGACATTTTCATTGTTTAATATCTCGTGCATAAATTTAATGTACTTGGTATAAAGTGTAAAGAAGAGGCGAGCCGTTTCTTTTGAAACGAAAGTGGAATAATAAAGCTTGATGAGATTGAGAAAATGGTCAAAACGCTTTTTTCGGCTACACTCTATCAAGAAGGAGGACCTCTTAAAGCTTATCTTCCAAAAGTAAGTTACCCTTAACTTTTTTTTTATCATAATAGAGCCTAAAAAATAATAGCACTGAAGCAACTTACAAAGAAATTCAACGTACGAACGATTGTCCAGATCCTATCTCGCTCTTAATTCGGGCAGCGTCTGTACTGTATTCAAATCAATGTTTTGTTTTTTCACTGATTCAAAGTTTTTTTTGTACCACTAGGAGGCACTAAATATTACACACTCTCCCTTTCATGGAGAGGTCTTTCTCATCTCTTCTAAATCTTGAAAAGTTTTCCCTTTAGTTTACTTCAACCTGCCGGCATCTGTTTTCAGCCCCTTGTTAGCTGGTCAGATCTTGGAAAGGATTGCTACAGAGTTCAACCAGCTTCAGTTTCATGCTGTGCAAAGCAAAGGCATGCCCCTGCTGGACAAAGTCAGACCTGTGAGTCTTCATTCAGCTCACCTCTAAACATCTCGGCTTCGTCTACGAGCGGTTCCTAAACGTTTGTCTTTCGGCCCACCGCAGCGCATCGCGGGTATCACTTCCATGCTGCAGCATTCCCTCGAGGGCCTACTCATCGAAGGTCTGCAGACTTCCAACGTAGACATGGTGCGCCACTGCCTCAGGACGTACGCCACCATCGACAAGACGCGAGACGCTGAGGCGCTGGTTGGACAAGTGCTAGTCAAACCCTTCATGGATCAGGTCAATTTGCTGAAAAATACTTTTTAAATGTATCCGAAAGAAAAAAACTGGATGGTAGTTTATGTCTTCTTTGCTTTTGTTGGCAGGCCATTGTTGAGGAGTTGGTCAAGTCCAGTCCAAATGGTCTTGAGTTGATGTACTCAAGGCTGCTTGAGTTTGTGCCTCACCACTGCAGACTCCTGAGAGAAGTCACTGGGGGAGCCATATCGAGGTTGGCAAGGCTTCATGTTCAATCTCGTAAATCATTTCGAAAAAACTGACATTCAGAAAGCGCAGCATTTCAAATAAGCAGGCTCGCCTGAGCTGTTTGAAGATGAAAACATACATCCGACCCCAATTAAGAAATGAATCAGAACAAAGGTTTTTCTCCCCTCTGTGTATAGTAATATTTTATCTTGTTTCAATCCATTATTTCAGCGTTTTTCAACATTTTTTGAGTCAAGGGAGACTTTTTTCACGATAAATCTAGAAGCATTGAAAATGTTCAAAAATAAATTTCCGGCACCAGTTTTACGATTCCTTAAAGTTTAAATCATCATGCTACCAAAATTGACACTATAAGGGGTTTTCATTGTTTGATCATTTGTGGTCACGGTGGCTCAGGAATTAATCCAAGTTCTTACTATTTTTCCACCCTGTTCTACTTTATTTGTATCTGTTTTTTTTCTCAAAATAAATTGGCAAAAATAACGTTAAAGTAAACAAAAAATTTAAAGCCAGTGACCTTACCTTGCACATAAAAAATAGTACCTTTTATCATCTGAAATAAGAAAAAAACTAAATCTAAAAAATCTGCTTTTAAGTCGAGGCAAGTCAAGTCATGTTTATTTGTATAGCCCTTTATCACAAGGAGTCTCAAAGGGCTGCACAGACCACAGATTATTGCAAACCACAGACTATTATTACACAATCCCCTGATCTAAAACTGACATGAGGACAAGGAAAAACTCAAAACCTCAACATGAGGAAAATGAAGAAACCTTGAGAAGGGACCGCACATGAGGTAATCCCCCTGCCACGATGACCAGGCTGCAATGTCAGTTAATGCAGGCTTTAAGCTTAAGTTTCAAGGTTATGATTAAATATTTGTTATCTGGAGGTAATGCAAATTCAACTGAATCTTTAAGAATTCATTAACTTTAATTAAAGGAGGTCAATAGCTTTAGATCTGATTTAACTTGCATTAACACAGGCTAAAAGCTTAAAACATTTAACTCTTTAAAATAAGAGTTAAAGTTTTATCATTCCTAAGACTTAAAAAGTGGTCGGCGGCGCCCTCTGTTGGCTGCGGCTACATCGGCTCGCTACAACGGGTCAGGTGCAATCGACATTTCGTTCTGTGTACATTGTTACACAGAATGACAATACAAGGAAATTATTATTATTATTATTATTATCCTCAGGGTTCGAGTGGACTTTGTGCTGTTAAGACTAAAGCTTCTTTAGTTGGATTCAATTCAAGTTCCAAATTTAAATGTTGGAGTTAAAGCTTTAACATTGAAGTTAAAGCTTTAACATTGAAGTTAAAGCTTTAAAGCTGTTTGAACTCAATGTGAGGTCAACAATCTGTGTTTAAGATATTATGTCTAATTTTATTGAGGTTGAATTATATGTTAGGTTACAGCTTTTAAACACCTTTAACTTGAGTTAAAGAAGACTAAAAACTCAAGTGTTAAAGAGTTGAACCGTGATTAACTTTACTTAAGGCTGCTTTAACGCTATTGACCTCCTTAAAAATAAGTAAGACCTAAAATTTTAGTTTTAACCTCAAAGTTAAGGCTTCAAACTTACAGCAACCTCCTAAGACCTGGCGTCCACGTGCACATAAATCCACATTAAACAAGAAGCTCAGGTTTTAGGAGGTTAACTCCGCTTTAACTCTGAGCATCAAGCTTTAAAACAAACTGAATGTAAAAAAAACAAAGAAGTCAAAATTATGTTTCAAGTCACGTCTTAAAATAATGAAATGTGTATTTTTCCTTCTCCGGTCAGTGACAAAGCAGACATAGTTCCCGGCTACGACTTCATGGTCAACTCTGTGTGGCCCGAGATGGTCAAAGGCATTGAGGAGAGGCTGTCTTACCTATTCAACCCCGGGAACCCTGATATTTTCTACGAGGTAAACCCCGAGTGTAGACAACAAATGTCAGTTCACTGTCCTTTATCCTGGCATTCATTTCTAGCGTTACTTGGCCAGCACGGAGTTCGTGCGACGGTTTGAGCGCCAGTGCAGCTCTCAGGCCAGCGTGAGGCGCCTTAGAGTGCACCCGTCGTATGTCTCTTTCAACAATAAATGGAACCTGCCTGTCTATTTTCAGCTAAGGTGAGAACAGTCTACAGTCTCTGTGTGCGATTTTTGGCTTGAATAAAACTGTAGATTTAAATTAGTACAGTGTTAAGGGAGAGTAAGATCCGTGAAATGTGAAAATATTGAATTTTATGTTATTAAAGTCAATTCCTTTCTTCCTGTTTCCAGATAAAAGCAGATATTGATTTATTTTCTCTCAATGGTTTTGCAGGTACAAAGAAATAGCAGGTAGCCTAGAAAATGCCATCAGTGACGGATTAGAAGCGGCACCAGGTGTGTGTTTTGTTTTCCAGTTATTTATTTATTTTTGAATATTTATTTGCTATGAAGTTGAACAGTTGGGATATGTTTCATGTTGCAGTTGATAGATATTGAAATTTGGAATCAAATCAATTCAGAACACTTATTTCAGCGAAGATGGCTGTGAGCTATAACAGCACACTTTTGTTTTTTTTCCTTATACATTTTATGTATTAGGTTTGGTAAAAAATAAAGCTTATGGTGAAAATATATTCAGAAGACACTTAGTTTTTGATTTAAAGGACACATCTCCTGTGATTTGAAGCCCTTTCCCAATAAACTATATCCATTAAAATGATTATGTTGACTCAATAATGCTGCCTTTTACAAGGGAAGTGTGACACCTTGTTCACAAAAACGCGACTTTCCCCAGCAGAGTACCCAATACCATTAGTTGGACCTAGGATGCATTTAAATACCTGAAATGCCGTCAGAGAAATCACTGACGTCTTAATGTTTTTTACAGCAATTTCAAGATAAGTGACGTCTATGTACTTATTTTATGTTTACGTTTTTTTTTCAAAATCAGATTTTATTTGATAAACTATTATTAAATCACTGTAGTACAAGCAGTGCAGAGAAAACAAACTCACAGTGAAGAATACCTTGGTTGGAGGGCAAGAATATACAAAATATTTTGGATTGTGTTTTTAATAGGGAATTGGCTTTTTTAAATGGGCAAAATCTACCCAAATTTTAAACAGCTCACTGTGTTCCTAATAAGTTTATTATATTTTTAATATTGGACTCCTGCAAAGGAGATTGTATAGGATACCAGTTCCTTATTTTAACCACTATTGCTATCACTGTTGTTTGGTGTTTTGCCTATGATGCACTGTTTACATATTTATTACTCTTGGCCAATCATGTAGATATTCTTTGATTTCCACACCCTCTAGCGTGGCTATGTGTTTGCAACCTAAGAGATTTAATAAAAAGAAAGGACTAAAGGGAAGGCTTTGAGAACATGTTAAAAATTTTTTATCTGAGGTTTCTGTTCTCCTTGCAAGTTGAAAATCCATTGATGGTTCCTCTCCTTATTTTGCGTGTCTACCAAACTTTGATTCAACATGTTTTTTATTTTCATATCAGTTAATGAGGATACGCGCAATAAATCGGAATTGAACTTTAAGCTTGAATGACTTTTGTTTCCAGCGGGCGCCACATACCACCTGCAGGCGTCTGTGTCCCTGTGGTCCTGCCTGCTTCGATGCTGGTCCGATAAAGTCTACCTGCCGCCTCTCGCCCACCGCTTCTGGAAGCTGACGCTTCAGCTCTGCGCACGATACGCAACCTTCCTCAACGAGGTCGGCCTTCGACCACAAACTTTTCATTTTCCGTTTTGAGGTTCGTGATCGGTTCGGATTTGTCTCCAGACGCTTACCAAGACGGGTACTGCCGAGGTGAGCAAAGAACCCAGCAGGCCCCTGCCTAGCTCGGCATCGTCCACCTCCAGCCGGACGTCTGTGGAGGAGACTGGCAGTGAAAGCGGAAGTCCTGCGTCGCTGTCCACGAAACAACTGGTCCACATTGCAGCTGATGTTCAGAAACTGCAAGAGCAGGTAAGCACCACCTTTTTCTGTTTCTGGACTATTTAATAGGTTCATTTGCCCCTTCCAAAAAGACCAAAAAAAAGGAAAGCTCCTGTCTATTTGCGCTATATTTGTGTTTCCATTTATTGAGCAACTGAGTTATGAGAACCATTTCTTTGTATTTATACCTATGTTTGAATTTGTGTTTGGTGTATCATTTACTATTGCTACCAAATACCTAAAATCTTCGGTAGTTTACTACTTGAGTTTATAGCAAATTAAGAAATATGCGTTTTCTATGAAAACTATGAAAATCGAGGGGGGGAAATTGCAATGCTCACTTTTGTATTGACAATATTGATTGTTCCTTGGTTATTTGTGGTGCAGTAGTGCCATCTGCTGGACATTTGCAGTAACAGCAGGTTTATTGTGCGGTTTCTTTTTAATTTCCATCACTGTCCAAGAAATACCTAGGCTTAAAAATGGCGCTCTTAAATGCTACTACGAAAACATTTACAAAATCTGAAAATCTCTTTATCCAGTCTGAAATAAGATTTACAGTGTTTGTAATCTCTTTTTAACTTACTTTTCTGTTATCACTTAAGAGTTAATAAAATAGCATTTAAACAATTAAATAAACATCTTTTTGGTTTTGGTTGGATGTATCTTAAAAATGTATCAAAATATGTCTGTTCAAAAATTTTCCATAAAAAGGTTTAAAAAATTGGTTATTGAAAACAAGAAAATGGTGCAAATTATATTTTTGGTTTATTGCTATAAATACAAAAATAAAAGTATCAGGTTGCAGTTTTTGTTAAAGGGATTTAAAATGATGGTTTTCACAAAAAAAGCTTGTTTGTAAATGCAATTCATTGAGGTTTCAAAATAAATAGTCATAATAGCAATATATATACATTGAGTAACCCATTGTTTTTTTTGCCTGGGTTATGTTCCAAAAAGAACCAGTGATGAGAAAAATCTGTAGATAAACCATGTTTTTTTTACAATAATTATACAATGCAATACTGTATTGTATTTTTAAACAAAATAAACTCTTAACAGGCTCAAGCATTCGTTAAACAAATAAATGTACTGTATTTATCCTGTTTTTTGCTTTTTACCAAAAATCTACTGTACTGTCAAATAACAACTACTACTCAATCAGAATGCAAAACACAATGTACAATGTAAATCCATGAATTAGCAAAACCATGAAAAGTAAACCACGTTATTGTGAGGGATTACTGTACATTAATTTCTCCAGAAGATAAAAAGAAAGTTAATGAGCCCTTTGAAGGCATCGTACAATCAAATTACCTTTTTTTTCATTTTAGTTTTCATGCATTTGAGCAACCAATTTGATGAAGTATCAAATCGTTAAATTGCTAGATTTTGGTTTTCGGATGTAATATAAAAAATGGAGAGCATGCATAAAAAACTCGTTCAATTCTTATAATCAAATGCACCTAAATTCCAATAAAATCTGGTATAGTATATTATGTGTAAACACTTAAGGAAGTATTTTAAATAGATTTATATTGTCCTCTTGTCATTTTTGTAGTTACCAGAAGTGTCCAAAATGGTCAGGCAACGTTTAGAAGACGTTGGTTTCACCAATTTTGTCATTGTGGAAGGTAAGTCACATTTGTTTTACACCTTGTCCTCGTCTTGAAAGTTGAATGTTTGTTTTTTGGATTTGGCAGAGTCGTTAGCAGATTCAGCAGCGTGCCTGTCCAGCAGTGTCTCGGCCCTCAGCACACGCATGACGCAACACCTAAGTGAGCGCAGCTGCCGTTTCCTGAAAAGTGCGTCCGAGGTGCCCCGACTCTATCGCAGGACCAACAAGGTCGGTTGCCAGAACATTGCTGCGTGTTAGAAATAAATAGAAAAAAAGGATAATTCCACATTTAAATGAGATATTAAATTTGATGGGAAGACATTGTAGTCAGGGTTGGATAGGGTTACTTTAACTGGATTACTTTCAATTACTTTTGGATGACTCCAATACCAAATATGCTAATGAAAGACAAAAGAAACTAAATATGAATAAAATTACTAAATTTTGTGCAGGCATGGGGAGTAACGATGTTGGCAAGCTGTTTGAATTTATTTTCATTTTGTTTCTGTCGCATTTTATGTTAGTTTTGCCAGAGATCAAAGAGATCAAAGCCAGGAGAGAAAGCTTACCATGTGTTGTGAGTCATAATTTTATTCATATTTAGTTTCTTTTGTCTTTTATTAGCATATTTGGTATTGGAGTAATCCAAAAGTAATTGAAAGCAATCCAGTTAAAGTAACCCTACCCAACCCTGATTGTAGTCAACCATAACCATATCACTTAATTATTGAATGAAATAAATGAATTCAAATAGCAAATAACCATTTATAATTTATTTTTTCAATAATGTTTTATAGCGAGTGCCGTTAGCATATCTTTTGTCATTGCTCGCTGCAGGCAGAACACACACGCAAGCGTACACGACTAACGGCATGTGCGAATATTATAGCAATTCTTAGCTTGGTATTTCTTGAAAAAACAAATATTTCCTTCATACAAAACCTTTGTTTTGACTCAACCCAGTGACGGTGTGATTCATAAAGGACAAAAAACACAAACTACACAAGTTTTGGCCAGGTTTTTTGTTCCTGGTGAAATTCCTTTATTTGAACGATTAAAATCTCAGTGACGCGAGTGGCGAGCTCCACTAGTCTGGGATTCCAACAAAGATCTGATTGGCCATGGAGCTCCACATCACGGTCACAGTAGGGAATTGGATTTTTCCTTTGCTCTTGACTGCGGTCTGCTAGACTTTGAGAACCAATGTGTGCCCCTAGCACATACCTATGGATTTGGGATTCCCTAAATTAGAAAACATCCAAGTTGTGTATTATTTAATGAACTCTCTCGTCATTCAGTTGAGTTGTCATTGAATTTTGAAGTAAATTATTGTGTGACTAAATTCTAATATGAAAATAGGTTTAGGTTAATGCTAAAATCCAACTGGTGTGATTAATGATAGGTTTATTAATCGAAATTGGAGTAGATGACTGGTCATTAAACTGAAATAGAAATAAAACAGCGTAAGTAGTTCAAGATTAACTACATTTAGAATTTCTCAGCTAACATAGTGTAATAATGGATGGTGTAATAATAGTCTGTGGTTTGCAATAATCTGTGGTCCGTGCAGCCCTTTGAGACTCTTTGTGATTAAGGGTTTTACAAATAAACATGACTTGACTTAAAATCTTTAAAAAAAGTAAGAGTGTTTTTGCTATTATAATGTATATTCAATGTTGTCTATTGTCTTGTCCATTGTTCATTTAATTGTCAGTTTTCGTTTAAAATTAATTCTACCTTGATGTTTTCTCAATTAATCTTACCACTCATCAAATCTAGTAGTCCAGGAGCTTTTTCCCTCAGTCTAATGGCATAGAGCAGGGGTGGCGAACAAGTTTGACACAAAGAGCCGAGATTTTTATCTGTGAGAGTCAAAGAGCCACACCACGCACTGACCTGTCCTGACAGACAGACACACAAAAACACACACAATTAATAACATTATTTCCCAAAACACACTCATCTCCTTACAATACAAGAAGTATTGTTCTTGTGTTGATTTCAAGGAATGTGTCCACCCTCAATACACAAAAAAAAAACTAAATATGAAACGAGGCAAAGAGCCACAGTATATAGAAAATATGTTGTGGCAAAGAGCCACATTCTTATTGGCAAAGAGCAGCATGCGGCTCTTAGAGCCACGTGTTTGCCACCCCTGGCATAGAGGGTAAACACAAATCTTGGTTTTCCCGACAGGAGGCGCCGGTGCGAGCGTCGGCGTACATGGACAACGCCCTGCGACCGTTGCAACAGCTACTGAGTGACTCGACGGGGCTGGTCGAGGCAGACACAGTGCGCTGCTGGTTAACCCTCGCACTTTCGGAGTGCACACAGAGGTGAGTCTGGAGCCCATTAAAGCCCATGTTTTTTTCCTGACTGGATTCAGCATATTCGCGAGCGTAAGGAAAAGACTAAAAACACCGTTGAGGAATAGCTTTTCTTCCTCCACGTGTTCGCTTTGTATCCAGGTTATGAGACCAGAGTTTGTCGTGTGTGCGGCAGGTACTACGAGACCATTTCGGAGGTCCTGAGCTCGGTTCGGAAGATGGAGGAGAGTCTGAAACGCTTGAAACAAGCCAGGAAGGGAGCCGCCGCCGCTGCTACCACAAGCGGCGGCTCCAACGCGCTCGCTGCCAACGGTGGCCCGTCGGACGACACCAAAATCCGACTTCAGCTGGCTCTGGATGTCGACTACTTGTGCCAACAGGTTGGTGGGAGTCAAGAAACTGTGTTGAAGTGAGTTAGTGGAAAAACAAGTGTTTTGCTGCCATTATATGACATTTAATTTAATTGAATGTTGAAGTAAGTTCCACGGTTTCATATAGACAAATGTAAAGGTTGACGTGCGTCTAATACAAGCAAGGGCAAATTTGAACCTGCGTATCGCACATTGCTCTTTAGGCTTTCGAATTCTGTCCGCCCAACAAAAATGAGTGAAAGTTGTGGTCAAAAGTTTTCATACACTCGTGAAGAACATAACGCCATGGTTCTCTTGAGTTTCCAGTTATTTCTACAACTCTAATAGAGTGTTTGGATCAAACAGTTCTTCGTCACAAAAACATTCATGAGTTTTGGTTCTATTATGACTTTATTACGGGTTAACAGAAAAAGTGATCAAACCTGCTGGGTCAAAAATATACATACAGCAGCGCTAATATTTGGTAACATGTCCTTTGGCCATTTTCACTTCAATTAGGCGCTTTTCGTAGCCATCCACCAGCTTCTGGCAAGCTTCTGGTTGAATCTTTGACCACTCCTCTTGACAGAATTGGTGCAGTTCAGATAAATTCTATGGCTTTCTGACATGAACTCGTTTCTTTAGCATTGTCCGCAATGGGGTTTAAGATCATTCTAAAACCTTAATTCTAGCCTGATTTAGCCATTCCATTATCACTTTTGATTTGTTTGGGGTGATTGTCCAGTCGGAACACCCAACTGCACCCAAGACCCAATCTTTGGGCTGATGGCTTTGGGTTATCTTTAAGAATTTGAAGGTAATCCTCCTTCTTCATTATCCCATTTACTCTCTGTAAAGCACCAGTTCCATTGGCAGCAAAACAGCCCCACAGCATAATACTACCACCACCGTGCTTGACGGTAGGCATGATATACTTGAGGAGAAAACGTGAGCCCTTTAACCCCAAGAGAGCCATGGCCTTATGTTCTTCACAAGTATATGTAAACATTTTACCACAACTATATTTATATTCCCTTTGACTGCAATGCCCATATTTCCCTAAAAGATGGCTCACTCAAACCACTGAGAAAGTTGTTAGAAGTACACCATCCGTTCCCAGCTGCACGAGTGGTGCTTTAAGCTACAGTTAGGCTTCCACGCTTGGAACAGATAGTACCTAGTAGTTTTCAATATGTTTGAAGATGACATTCAAGCCCTTCATTCAAAATTAGTAGATAAAAGAAAATGAAAAATAATAGTGCTTCAACAACATTGAAGAGGTAACAGACAATCATGACAGTAATTAACTGATGCAATGCACATACGTTTGAATACGCTTTGAATGAGTAATGTACCATGTATTTGATGACCTGTCACTGTTGGTGGAATTGAACATGTTCATTAATGAGTTGTGCTTATGTATTGATGAAGTTACCGTGTTGCATTTTTAGCAAGCACAAGTCCATTTACGACATTTCATAAGTGGACTCGAGGGATAAGAGTGATCTTATCCCTCGAGTCCACTTATGAACTCCACTCTGATAAAAAATGTTCTTAAAGCATCTTAGCTACAAAATAAAGTGTGCTTAAATACTATATTAAAATTATTATAATTGCATGGATTTTTTTCTGTATTTTGTAAATGCATTTATACTGTAGACATTTTATTTATCAAGCAAAACGACATCCCAAGTTTTTGACTATAAAAATCGGATGTTGAGGAAAAAAAATAACAATTCCTTGCCCTTTTCGCCTTTTGATCAACACATTTTATCAAATGTAATGCTTGAATAAGGGACATTTTATCGTCTTTCTTTCATTGTTACTCTATCAAAACCAATTTAGTAAATCGGCAGATAGTCAAAATCCAACCATTTAATCACTATCTTTTTTTCTGGCCTGGCCCCTTTGCAAAATTTTAGGGCCCAATGCGAGTCAAAATGTATGTCCACCCTTGTCTAATGAGTGCCCGTTGGACCTAATGGAGCAGAAACACATAGAAGCAGTATAATTACATATAATTATAATTAACCCTAACTCTTAAGATCATCCTAGTAAAAGCTCAGTAGTGCCCCCTGGAGGATGTTTTAAAGGAACATCAAAAAAGGATGCCCTGGATGCCACCTAATCCCACAGCGAATAATTTGTATCTTTCGCCAGGTGGAGACGTTTGGGGTGGATCCTTCGGATGTGTGCATGCTGTCTAGCCTGATGGAGCTCGTGAAGGAGGCCAGAGAGCTCGCTGAGCTCAGCGCGTGTTGAAAACAAGAATAAACATTGAAGGGGCCTCAATGAAACAATTGAGTGACTCATTTCGATCATTTTGCAGGAATTGGCGACATCGCTTGTGTGTGGCATGGTACAAATGAGCCGAGGATGTTCCGTTGTAGATTACAGGGAATGGAAAATTAAAATCAAGATGGTCATGGATTCAAAATGATTTCGGCATCTTTTTTTGATGTTTGCAAGTATTGAATTTCAAGACAAAAAAACTAAACCATGGTAAACCACCTAAAACTCGGGTCGCTGATTTTGACAGTTTAATTTTTTAAATCAATAAATACACATCCAACGTTCTCTATCGAACGCTCCTCTGATACTCAAACCCTGGTTTTAAAATCTAGTCAAAACTCCTTTTTTTAATCCTGACTTTAAAACATTCATTTGAATCTCTACTTCAATAATATGAAAACCTTTGGATTAAAACCCTACATTGAACCCAAAATCCGGGTTTGAAAACCTATACTAAAGTTTAAAGCCCTAGTTTGAACCCCCACTTCAAGTAAAAGGTTATGGTTTTGTGTTTGGATAGGGTTTCAAGCTATGTTCTCAGAGGGATTTGGGTTTCAAATTGGGGTTCTAAATAGTCTTTGGGAGTAAAGTTTACTTTTTCAGAATAGGTTTTCAACTGGTTGTAGGGTTGCATGTGGCTCACGCGGTTATTGTATCATACATCAGCAATCGTTGTTTGTTTTTGTTATTTACTATACGTTACTTCTTGAAGAAAGTGTTTTTGTTAAATATATTTTGCACTTCTATATATATTCAAAAATACATTTTTTGTTGAGTGAATGATAGGAAATTGCTTTTTTTTTTTCTTTTGAAGTATATTTTGCCCACTTTTGCCAAATTAGGAACTATAAGCTGATGATGGTGCCTGCATCATACCGACTTCTTTCATTTACTATTTATGTTATGGGGATTTTTCTATAAAATGAATGTGTATTTTGTGCCTGTTGAAAATGTATTGAAAATATTGTTTTATTTATCTGATCATATTGGAATATAGTTGGGTTTTCAGTAGGTACAGTTAGGTTTATACTAGAAATCTACAATATGCGTCATTTAATGATCTTTCAACATTAGGAATGACTAAACCACAGCCCCATTTTGTATATGACCCTCTATCCATTCGATTTAGACATCCCTGTTGTAGGGTTTTAATCTCGGGTTAGCACGGTTCCAGCGGATCCTTAAAAAGGCTTAATAGGCATTGAATTCATTATTCTAAAAAAGGTCTTAATCGGCATTAAAATGTTTTAAATGCAATTTTTAAAAGTCTTAAAAATGTGAACACATTAAAAGGATTTATATTTTATGGGAACTAAAGCGATTTAGGAACTTTTATTAATTGTCATTTTTTTGAATCATTCACCAATTTACTCTTGTGGCAAAATTGCGTGACCACAATAATGGACCTATCAAAACGGAGATGTGGTTTCAGTCGGGCCTTCCAGAGAAGACGTACGTCTTAGGTTTACCCACAATCCTAATGAAAAAGCCTAAATTTAATGACGAGTGGCTGTTGGTAATGTGTTAGCAAGGTAACGACGTAATGCTTGCAAGAAATATTTGTCTTTTTTTGTTTTGTTTGTTTCAATTGTGGGTTTTTTTTGTCAACTTGGTCTTGAATTTGATTTCAAGAGGCATTAGAAGGTCTTATAAAGTCTTGAATTTAATTTGCCTTCAGCTGTAGGAGCCCTGGCTAGGTATACAAACCACGGTTCTAAAGTACAGTTTTACTGTTGGCCAAACTTGTCACTCATATGCTTGATGGTTACTCTAGAAGCGGTTGTTGACCTATGTCCTAAGCATCCATGTGTCACACACCATCCATCTATCCCTTTTCTGCACTGTTTAACCTCAGTAGGGTCGCGGGGATGCTGGAGCTGTGGGCAGGGGACACCCAGTTATCAGCCAGTCACTGGGCACACAGAGATAGACAACTCACTCGCTCATTCACACCTAGGGACAATTTGAACCAGCCAATTAACCTGACAAGCAAGGTTTTAGAATGTGGGAGGAAACCGAAGTGCTCAGAGTAAACCTATGATAGCACAGGGAGAACATGCAAACTCCACACAGGAAGGTTCGATTTCATGACCTCAGAATTGTGCCGCGAACGTGCTAACCACTGAGCCGCTGTGCTGCTGTGTCACACAAGCACACACACACAGACAATTGACTTGGCTGCTTTTTAATGAAGTGTTCAGCAAGTGGCTAAAACCTCAAAAACACACGTGTGTTACTCTACTCATAGCGTGCTGATGCACGTTGTTGGTCCCAGAGCGCTTCGGTGTCCTTGCATCGGTGACACGCTCTGTGCGCGGAAGCAGTATTTTGTCTTGCGCTTGACTTTGCTCAACACCAATTTCCCTGAGCAGCAAGGAAGCTCAAACATTTGCTGGAAGGAAAAGAAACAAATAAAAAAAATAAAGAAAGTATGGTAATACGGGTCTGCTTGATACATACCTCCTTGTCCTCCGGATGGACGACGAAGACGTTGTAGACGAGTGAAGAATGCAAGTGAGCACCCTGCAGCTTCTTGGCCACGGCCTGCGGGGTCCACACACGGACCACCAGGCCTTGTTTGCTGGCGTTTAGCCGTATTAGTGGCGCACTGATTTGGGCTGAGGGCAGACAGAAAGACGCCTCAGTGTCCCAAAACATAACGTTGCTCGAAATCAAAGGGGAAGGGACGAAAAACACTCACTGTCCCAACGGGGGCTGAATCTTGATGAGAGAATCCACATAGATGATGGTGAAGAAGACACTCTCAACCTAGCATAGTACCATTCTCTGAGGCTCGATGTCACCCCGCTCAGGTCGCAGTGTAGCTCGCGGATGGATTGGCACTCGTTCACGATACGCCACTCTGTGTCGCCGTACCTGGGCGCAAATAGAGGGAAGATCTTGAGCCCGACCCAAAACTCGGGTGGCATCGGACCTAAAATGGCAATCATGTTCAAGCCAACCAGGATTTTTGCTGCCTTTTTTTTTATCATCCACCTGTCATTGTTCTTTTTTGTCTCCCAGCCTTTCTTTGTCTGTACTGCGCATCTTAAGGACGTACTGCTGCTGTGGTTTATGGTCCAGTTTTCAACCTTTCAAAAATTATATCAATGTGCATTTTTTTTAAATACCAGTAGGTTGAGAAATATTCACATAATATGAGCTTCACCACAAGATGGGGCTGACTTAATCGTCGTCCATCTTGCTGCTACGGGTAACAAAAGGCTGTGCAAAAAAAAATGGTACGGTTTGTTTTCTTTGACTCTCCATAGTTTGTATCCTTAGTATTCATAGTACTCTGTAGCACTCATTTTTGGTTGCACTACACATTACAGCAACGTCTAGTGTTCAAATTATACACACTATCCCTTTAATCTATCTATCTACCCTGGTCATATCCCTCGAGAGGGGTGACTGACAGCAAGACAAACAAAAAGGGAAAAAGTAGTAAAAAACACACACAAAAATCTTTGGACCATGGCCAACCCAAATGCCCAAATACCCAAACAAATTAAGCACCTCTGCACCCAAGTTGGTCATGCTTTCGTCCTTCCAGATGAAACGGGACACAAGTAAGCGGCCATGTCACTCGGGTCAGGGTGACACAACACACTCTTCTGTTCAACAGCAGGGCCCGACAGCTTTTACTGGTTTACCCCTGCCGCATCATACAGGTGTCCTGCCCATCCCTTAAGACGCGTCCAAACATCCGACTATCCTTTCACAACACCTCTCCACTCATTCCTATCACCAACAAGAGTTCTATCCTCCACTACATTTAGACATCTTTCCTGCAGTGCACTCATAACACCATTCATACATGTCAATCGCGGCCTTCCTCTTGGTCTCCTTCCATTCACTTCTGCTCTGTAGATCCTATTCAACATTCGCTCCTCGTCCATCCTCTCCATGTGTCCAAACCAACAGAGTACGCTCTTATCTACACGCTTGCTCAGTTCCACTACTACTCCAGTTCTGTCTCACAATTTCATTTCTCAATCTATCCAATCTTGTCACTCCTAACATACTCCTCAAACACTTCATCTCAAAAACATTTCATTTCCTTCTCAAGTCTGCGTTGAGGCTCCAAGTCTCAGCACCATACAACACATTCGGCACAATCATACTCTCATACAGTCTTAACATCCATACTCGTACTCTTGTTGCTCACACTCTCCCAAAATGTTTAGCTAAAATCGGTTTCATTTTTAAATGGTTTAAAATTATCAACTTCTGTAACATTTATGCTACTGAACAAATACAATTATTTTGATAATTGATTAAAATGCAAAAATGGAAATCATGTAAATCTATTTTTAAAGTACACTCACTTATTCTGTTGTTCATTTTAAGGATTTTACAAAGAAGCCTGGAATTAAATCTACATTTTTGTGCGATTAGGATTTTGTAATAAGGGCCGTGTCCTCCTCACCTCTTCCACTGGACATCGTAGCGAGCGTCGCTGCTGTTTGCAGGCGTCACCCAACGTAGGATGTTCTTGAAGTCCACAGAGTCAAACCTGACGTGTTCAGGAAATACTGGCAACCCTGGAGACATACATTGACAAAATAACAAATACTTAAACAATCAAGCAAAGGAGCAAGCACACAAAGAAACACACAAGCAAACACGTAAATAGGAAAAAACAGGAACATACACGCACAAAAAAACAAAGAAACGCATGAGCAAACACGCAAGCAAACCCAAACGAACATACAAACGAGCAAACTCACAAATAATCACACTAGCAAATAAACAAGCAAACAACAACCACACAAGCAAACATTAAAATAAGAAAACAAACAGGCAAACACATCAGAATACACAGAAACAAACACATAAAAACACAAAGAAACACAAAGAAACGCAGAAATAAACAAACTAGCAAATCATCAAGCAAACACATATATAAGCAAACACACAAACAAGTTATCAACAACCACACGAGCAAACACACAAACAAGCACACAAACAAAACAAATAGAAAAACAGACAAATAAACAAACAAACACACATGCAAAAACACAAGCAAACACATAAAAAGACACCCAAACAAGCAAATACACGCAAAACACAAACCCCTCAAGCAAACACCAAAGCAAGCAAACACAATAAACACAAGTAAACAAAGAGGCAAGTAAACAAACGAACACATGTATAAACAAACGCACAAAAAAGCAAAACAAGCAAAGACACATGCAAGCAGACAAGAAGCAAAGAAATAAATGAAATCCGAGCTCCAACCCTCCTAGACTCTAAAAGCAAACGCTTTACCTGGAGTTGTAACACAGGTAGACAATTTGAGCAGCAGCATCATCATCATCAACAACAAGTTCATTTTGCTGACTGTGTCTAGTGACCCTGCAGCCTCAGACCTTTAACACGCAGCGACTTCCCTTTTTCTGATACTACAGATCACAAAGGACATCCTCCAGCATTGTCTTCCCCAACCTTTTCTCTGCACTTTTATCTCATCCCAAAAATGTCAGTAAAATGTTAAACAATTAATTACTCGAACCAGTTTTACACGTATTTGTGTTAAAAATTAAATGATCCTGTTGCTTACAGGTGATGTCCATAAATTCAAAATATTCTACTTGCTGACGCCATCTTTTGGCTGAGACCATCATCGCAGCTTCAATCAAGCTGCTTCCGTGCTGCGTACACCTACTGCATACCTGTCAACCTCCAAAGGCTCCATGCCCGTACAAACTGTCGTATTTTCCCGTACAAAATAATCGTACACCATATTTTTTTTTTTCGGAATGATGCATGCGCACAGTAGCATCAAACCGCTCGCTTCGTTTGTAACGAAAAAAAGATAGATAGAGGCTTCCGCTGCGAACTCCTTTGGCTTGTTTGATTTGCCGTTTCGTGATAGTAGGTGTATACTGGATGGTACCCATCATTGACAAATTTGCGTTTTTTCCGTACAGATTTTCTTGTACGTCGTACTCGTCTTAAAATGCATAAAAAAACGTACTTTGTACGGCAAAACTGTACAGGTTGACAGGTATGCTACTGTACGTGTCTTTCTTAAACGCACTGGAATAAATTCTTTTTGTCCATGCAAACATTTGTATGTTAATAAGAGAACCTTAAAGTCACATCTTGAGGGGACTGGGAGCCAGTGCAAGTTGGCCAATACAGGAGTAATATGCTCAAACTTTTTGGTCTTAGTTAAAAGTCTAGCTGCTGCATTCTGAACCAGCTGCAAACTTTTGATGCTCGACATCGGGAGACCAGAAAGTAATACATTACAGTAATCAAGCCGAGAAGTAATAAACGCATGAATTAAAACCTCTGCATCTGATTGGGATGGCATCGAACGAATCTTCGCAATATTACGGATGTTGTAGAAAGCTATTCGAGTAATATTTTTCACGTGTGACTGAAACGACAGATTAGGATCAAATATAATACCTAGATTTTTGACCGAGTTACTATGGGTGATATTACATTTGTCTAGGTTCAGGGTAGTGTTTGAAAACAACCAATAATCAACAATTTATTTTTTTCTGGGTTAAGGCACAAAAAATTAAGTGACATCCATCTTTGAATCTCAGTAAGGCAAGCCTCTAGATTTCTACAACTTAACTCTCCAGTTGTCTCCAGTGGCACATACAGTTGAGTGTCATCTGCATAGCAATGGAAACTAATATTATACTTGCGGATAATGTCACCAAGCGGGATCATATAAATACTAAAAAGAAGGGGGCCAAGTACAGAGCCATGTGGAACACCACAGGGGACATTAGATTGTTTAGAGGTCAGATTGCCATAGTTAACACATTGCATCCTGTCTGACAGGTAGGACCTAAACCATGAGAGTACAGTTCCTGAGATACCAATGCATTCCAGACGAACAAGTAATATGTTGTGGTCGACAGTATCAAAAGCAGCACTGAGATCCAGCAGCAGTAACATTGATGAGGCACCGGAATCTATTGCTAAAAGGAGATCATTGGTTACTTTAGCCTGGGCTGTCTCAGTAGAGTGATTTGCCCTAAATGCTGACTGGACAGTTTCAAAGATGTTATTTTCTGACATGAAGTCATTTAACTGCTGTGCAGTGACCTTTTCACGTAATTTTGCAAAAAATGGGAGATTTGACACTGGCCTATAATTACCTAGGCTTTCTGTGTCAAGGTTAGGTCGCTTAAGCGTGGGTTTAATGACGGCAGACTTGAAGGCTACAGGAACAATACCCGAGGATAGCGATATATTAATAATATTTAAAACTGATGGTCCTAAGATCCCAAACAGATCCTTCACCAGTGAAGCTGGAAATGGATCAAGCAGTCAAGTAGTTTGTTTGGCCCTCATGACCATCTGTGTTAGACTATCAAGGGACAAATCATTGAAACTGGAGAATGTTTCTGAACAACCACCGACACGGTCCTTACCTAACACCTCCACATCTTTGATATAGGAGGAGGTTACAGAGCGTTCTTTTAAAATTTCACTCCTGATTAGTTGAATCTTTTTATTAAAAAATTCCATAATGTCATTAGCAGAATAAGTAGAACTATTTGGGTTAAGGTGTTGTCTGGTAAGTTTCGCCATTGTGTCAAACAAAAATTTCGGATTAGTCTTATGTTTAACAATAATCTTAGAGAAAAACGATGCTTTAGCTGAGGCAAGAGCTACCTTATATTTTAGCAAGCTGTCACACCAGCCCAGTCGGAAGACCTCCAGCTTTGTAGTGCGCCATTTTCCTTCAAGTTTTCTGAAACCTTGTTTGAGTGACCTGGTTTCTTCAGTAGACCAATGTGTATGCTTCTTAGGTCGAAATGTATGCCTTAGGGGCACCACAGAATCAAGAACATTAACCAAAGCAGTATTAAAGTTGTTTGTAAGTGAGTCAACAGACCCAGTGTACAAAGGGAAGGCTGCAGTTACATAGGTAATAGTTCTTTTAAAGCTAATGCCGTTGTAGGGCGGATATTGCGACTGCTAAAGCCTAAATTTTCCTTATCACAGTAAACATTAAACATCTCACACTTAACAAGATAGTGATCAGAGATGGCATTAGAATACGGTAACACTGTAACATTTGAGGCTACTACGCCACGGGTCAGAACAAGATCTAGAGTGTTCCCATCTTTATGAGTGGGCACATCAACTATTTGATTGAAACCAGATGTATCAATCAGTGACTTAAAAGCAATTGCAAGTGAATTTGATGGGGAGTTTATGTGAACATTAAAATCACCAATAATTACAACATTGTCCGCATAAGTTACTAAGTCTGTTAACAGTTCCGAAAATTCATCCAAAAAATTTGAGTATGGTCCCGGTGGGCGATACACAACAACTTCATTAATTGGTGTTGACATTAAGAACCTCATAAAAAGTGCTTCAAACATTTTAAAAACAGTAGGGGTACCAGGAGTAAATTTCAACTTACCTTCCGATATAAGAGCAACGCCTCCACCTTTTTTGCATGGTCCTGCCAAGTGCGAACTCACAAAGTTAGGGGGAGAGGACTCATTTAACACTACAAACTCATTTGGTTTTAACCAGGTCTCACAAAGGCCAATAAGGTTAAGATTGTGTT
Source organism: Urocampus carinirostris (assembly GCF_059441175.1). Classification (NCBI taxonomy): domain Eukaryota; kingdom Metazoa; phylum Chordata; class Actinopteri; order Syngnathiformes; family Syngnathidae; genus Urocampus; species Urocampus carinirostris. Next base: position 15,139,638 of record NC_142361.1, read on the forward strand.
CATTAATAAGGTCATTGACAAATAAAGCTTTGGAGGCTAGTGATCTAATATTCAGAAGGCCAAGCTTCAGCACTGTGGACTGAGCTGAACGCTTTCCTGAGTTTTGAACCTTAATGGCAACCTTAGTGGTAACCTCCACTTGTGCCTTGCATGACGGCCGATGCGGCCCGAATTCCATACCACAGGAATATTGTTGACAGGTGGAGTAGCAGGATGACTAGTGGTAGAAAATAATGTTATATGTTCTCCCTCCTCACCTAACATGGGAGAATCAGAGGTAAGAAGCACAGAAGAAGATGCTATAGAAGAGTACAGATCAGGGTGTGTGGTGCAGGCAATGGAACACTCAAAACTACAAAAACGCATGTAAATTGCATGAATCTAGCATAGCGCTAGTTAGCTCTAGCATTACAGACTCCACACCGGTCACTAATCACCTGTGACCTGGCCTGCACTAGTGTACCCTGTCATGGAAGGCTTAAACAGTAATCTATATTTTTAAAAAGAGTGAGAGCACCATCCCAGTTAGGGTGAAGGCCGTCTCTCCTCAACAGGTCAGGTCGGCCCCAGAAAGCAGGCCAGTTATCTACATACCTAAATCCCTGCAGACTACAGAAACTTGCCAGCCACCGGTTTAGCGAGACTAGTCTGCTAAACCTCTCATCATTGCCTCGCGCAGGCAAGGGGCCAGAGTAAATTACTCAATGCCGACTCATTTTGCTGGCGAGATTACAGGTCCTAGCAATATTTTTCTTTGTAATCTCAGATTGCCTCATTTTAGTATCATTAGAGCCACCGTGAATGACTATATCAGTTAGCTAGCCCTGTCCTGGTGTCTACATTTGCATGTCAGCTCCCTCAAATTAGCCTCAATGTCGGGTGCTCTGGCCCCAGAAATACACATAACCGTGGCTGGGGTGCTAAGCTTTATGTTAGGGTTAGGGTGATGGAGTTACCTATAACTAAAAATAATAATGATACGTTTATAGTTAAGTAGACACTCAAAATAAGGAGAGAAGACATCAATGGATTTTGAATTGCAAAACCAGTCACGGTTGCCATGGCGCCCAATTCGCCCCGCGTGTGTGGCGCCAGCTGCAGCATGTTGACGGTATTTGAACTGTCAGTCCCCTTTTGTCGGTCCGTCTGCGAATCTGTTTTTACACGGCAAGCCCTTTTTCGCCTTTCCCGTTATTTTGCTTCTGTTTGTCTCCCGCTACGATCTGTTTTGATCTCGACCACGTCTGCTCTCCCATCCCGAATAACAACCTGTTTTTATCTCAACGACGTCTGTTCTCCCATCCGGAATAACGATCAGTTTTTGATCTTGACCACGTCTACTCTCCTCTCCTGGCTTTCGACGTGATTCTGATCCCGACCACGTTTTTGCTCTCCTATCCCGGCTACTGAAAGAGTTTATACATTTGACTGTAATGGATATTATAAAATTACCTACAAAATAAGTACATGTACTCAGTTTGATGCAGTAGAGAGATTCACTGGCTGTTTTTCTTCAAGGTACATTAGAAGGTTAGGCTGTCTGGAATGCATCAGACGTCTTTTGATAACAGAATTCCTGGGATTGCTGACAGGAGAACGCCAGACGCACAAGGACAAACATCCGCGACGCCCTTCGGCGAGGCGGCGCGCGCCCATGGGGGGAGGAGTCAGCACGCCCATGGGAGGAGTCAGCACGCCGATACCCCGACGTGTCAAAAAGTTGGAAGGAGAGAGAGACGGGGGATCAGATTGGAGAATGAGATGGGAGGCTCGACGAAGACTAATTAGACTAATTCAACAATAATTCAACAATAATTCAGCAAAATTCGATGGAATTCACTTAGCTAAATAATTAAAGAAAATAAATCTGCCCCCGTGTGAAAATGCCTGTCTCTTGTCAATATTTTTTCCCTAAAATAAAGAAAAGAGCATGCATTGTTAGGAAAATAAAGTTTGTGTTTGGTTAATGGAGTCAGATAACTAATTCGAAACATTTGGTAAACGCTAAATTTGTAATATAGTTTTTTTCCCTAACACTACAGACCTGTTTTTTACGGTCTTGACACCGCCATCGCTCGCCACAGAAGTGCCACTTCCGCTTTTAAAGCGACCTGCTCCCCGTGACCAGCAATCACCGGATCGTGTGTGCAATCCTTTCCCTTCTTCTCAATAAAACTGTGAGAAACATTACGCGAGTGGGTCCTGTCTCCGTTCTGGTCCTGACAAGACCAGGGGAGGACTGTACATAACTAAAAAGAAATTCCAACCTGCTTTTAAAGCCATCTTTTGAGCCCTTTACTTTTTATTAACTCTCCTCGGTTACAAAAATCAAAATATAATAATAATAATAATAATAATAATAATAATAAATCTGAAATCTTGTGTACAATATTTTTACTTTATTACATTGATGGTATTATTTTTTTTGTTGGGAAATATTTACCTTCCTGTTGTCTTAGGCCAAAAATGACCAACATTTGTGTTGTTAAAAACTAAGGAAAAAAAGCCTCTTAACGATATCTTTTTTAACTTTAAATGTTTTGACTTTTCCTAGATTGGTACCAATATTAGAATAAACAAAATGTTGTTTTAATTTATATTTTCATGTAAGCTGTATAAAAAGTACAAAGATGGTCCTTAAAATGAGGACAGCACAAGAGTGAAAAAACTGATTTAAACAAAAAATATACACATAGTACACTGTAACACCCCAGGAGCAGATAAATAACATATATAGAAAAATAATAATACTCTGCTGCCACCTACTGATGTGGATGAATGTTACAGTGAATGGGCTGATCACTGGAAGAAAGCAAAGCTACTGAACAATGTCATGCTTTTTTGCAAAGATAAAATTGGTTAATCTAAATTAATATCACGCCACACTAGCTCAGGGGTGCCCAAACTTGCCAGAAAGTGGGGCCCGATTTGGTTAGCTGAAAATGTGTGAAGGTCGATTAGTCAGCCTGGCATTCTTTGTCTTTAATAAATTCACCCTCAGGGAAAGGTTTACAGTGCCTGGCAATCAGCGTCGCGACCTCATAGCTTGCCTTCGTAGCATTTTCATTTGAAACGTAGGGTCTCGTAAAAAATTTTGTTGCTGTGCCGCTAAAACAGCTTCCAGTTGCTTCACCTTCTCACAGCGTTCGTTTCCAGTTGGCTTTTTGTAGTCAGCCTTTTTCGCCTGGTAGTGCTCCCTGATATGATATTTTTTGAAAACAGACAGTCTTTTGGCAAGTTAGGCAGACGCAGTTCGGATTTCGGTGAAGAAAATACTCACTATTCCCACTTGTCCTGGAAAAGGCAGCCCTCACTGTCAACTTTCCTTTTTTCATTTACGGTTGCTAGGTCGGAAATGGGCTTACATTCTCCCAGAAAGCCATGGGTGTTTTTTTTTTTTAATATACACTGCGCTCAACATTACTGGCGGTAGAATAAAACTTTGATCATGTGCCGTGACTGGCCCCAGGGCCGGACTTTGGACACCCCTGCACTAGCTTTTGTCAATGACTCCCATTGTAATGTGGAAAAATGCAACTCTTGAACCGACATTGATTTAAAATGGATGACGAACTAAATGCATTGATTTCACAATAGGTTCAAAATGTCCACATTTTCAGGTTGTTACTGGAAGCAGAAGAAAGAGGAAGGTAAACTCGCTAGCGGCATTTTGAGTAAACATAACGAACCAAATGTTCTTTTCTCTTGTTCGTGTTCTCGAAGTTTGCTTCCCGGGGAAGACTTTAAATGTCAGACGTCCTTCCACTTCTTTAGCCGCGGGCTCTGCGGACAACACGTGAGCCGCAATTCGACATTTTGCTCAGAAGGCAAACGCGTACGGTTAATTCAGCGCCTCTCAATTCTTTTCTATCATGATCCCCCTAGGAAGAAGAAAACCTCCTGTGCTTTAAACCTGGAAAACGATTGGCGAAGCAATAGGTTGAATGGGTGCAGGCTTAACTTGAGGAGTTTTATGAACGTGTTAAAATAGGTTAGAAACTTTATTCGAACATTAAAATAAAAACAGAACCAAAACAATAACGCAACAACAAAATAATGTTACATAATATGTTCGAAAAGGGGTAGTAAGAAGCAAATGCTTATATTCTCTACCCTTTCATCTTCCCTATTAAATAGACCAATGATATAACAACAATTGTAATCATATTAAAAATAACAGTTATGATATAACAATAGCAACAATAAAGCAAAGTTAACCAAAGTTCTAGACATATCATTCCCAATCTATCGTATCACTCATACCCCATTTTCTTCATCTCGGTATTCTGCCATTGTATTTTTTTTGTATTTAAATTTGAACAAGTGAATAGGATCAAGTTCATACAAACAGTACTCCTGTTTAAAGGGGCAGTGTGTATTATTTAGCGCACGGGTGATAAACAGGCGGCCGGCAGGCCGGATCAGGCCCGCCAAGGGTTTGAACCTGGCCCGCAAGACAACACTAAGAAGCACAAGAGAAAAATAAACTGCAGTTTTGAAATATGTCTACTTGAATCAACTGGAGCTGTATTTCACTCTCTCTCTCGCTCTCTCTCTTTCCTTTTTTTTATCTCTCTGGCAATCTTTATCTATTCATTTTTCTCTTTTTCTTTCTTCATCTCCTTTCCTCCCTTTTTTTACTTACTTTCTCTCTTTCTCATTCTCTTTTCCTTTCTACCTCTTTTCTGTTTTCCTCTTTCCTTTTGACCCTCTCCCTCTTTTTCATTTGTTTTTTCTCTTTCTCTTGTTTTCTTTATTTTCCTCACTTTCCTCTCTCTTTCTTCTCTCGCTCACTTAATTTGTCTTTCTATCTCTTCTTTTCTCTCTTGTTTTACTTTCTTAATTTCTTCCTCTATTTTGTAGTTTCTTTCTGTCTCTCTTCCTCTCTCCTTTTTTCTCCCATTCTTTTTTGTGCTCTATGTATTTCTCTTCCTCCCATTTTCGCTCTCTTTCCTTCTCTCTCCCTCTCTCTCCTTTTCTCTGTCCCCTTTCTCACTCTTTTTTATCCCCCTCTCTCTTTCTACCCTTCTGTCTTTCCTGTTATTTTCCAATAAGCAAAAACACATGAGCTACCATATATACGTGCATTTCATTAATTCTTGTGGGATGAGAAATTTGCAATTAAAGTGTACCATAACACGAACATCACCTAGAGACCTGACATTTTACTGGTAAGCCTATCACCCAAAACCGAAAACATTGTAAAACGCAGGAGGGGAAATGAGAAGAGAAATTGTGCAGATTGGTCACTTTAGTTTTCGTAGTTTGTATTTCTCCATTAGCTTTTTAGCTGTCGTTTTTACAGTTGCCTAACACTAGACAGCGTCATATCGTGGTCAGATAATACACACCGTCCCATTATCTATTCAATAAAACTATTATTTCTATTGCTGACTAATACTATATGAAACTAATTTATACTAGTTTGAACTAATATGTTGCCGTTTGTAAAACAAGCATAAGAAAAAATCCATATGCTGAGCTGACTGCTAATCACTCAATGTTTGGATTTATTTCAGACGGAATGAAAAATTCAAGGTGCGAGTTTGTGATCCTTAACTTCAAGCGGGATTTTACTAATTACAAACTGGAAATAAGGTTCTAAACACTGAAAGTAAACAAATGTATGGTATTTTCAGTAGTGGAAAAACTACGGTTCGCGGGTTTTTTTTTTAAATCCAGCCCAATGTCATGTTTTTGGGTTTAAGGATTCAATGCGACAAGATGTGGAGCAACTAAACCACGTTTAATTCACAATTTCCACAATAAAACGATACATGTAGACAATATTCCACCACACCCCCTGAACATTTAATTACAAAAAAAGGGCAACAAATCTTTTTTTTGCTGTTAAGTAGCTCCACTTTTGGGATATTTTTCAGGCATTTATTTTTTATTGAACGAGGAAGGCAGGGGTGGGTAAAGTATGCCCTACGGGCCACATATGGTCTCTCAGTTTTTTTAATTTAGCCTGCTATACAAGAAGAAAATGGTGCAAATGAAAAAAGGTTGGTTCTGCATTTGTCCCCAGTGTCCCTCTATCCATAAAATTAGTTGTTTTTTTTAAATTAAATACTGTGTATATTTTTACCTAATCCAATTTTTGAAATTCAATGGTCACACCCCTGAATAAAACCATCCCAGCAGTTGTTGACTGTAGATTTTTAATGTTCCCTTTTCAGACGAAACATAAAATTACTTAATATGCATACAATTTTGATGCTCAATGCTGACACACAACATGTTTAAGTCATATATAGCAATAATGAAGCTTTTATTAAATAATGAAATTTCACAAGGCAAGACAGGCACAGAAAAAAATTCAGCCAGACTGGACAATTGATGGAGGATGTAGACTAGGGGTCGGGGACATTATATATATATATATATATATATATATATATATGTTATATATGACAAATTTCAGCAAAACCGCTCTCCAGACCTAAATCTAAATTTTCAGCGTGCTTCATTTCAATTTGTGATGTTGGATGATCTGACAACATTTATAAATAAGATCAATGCCAGAGCCTGTGTCCCATATCAACAAATATACCACTTTCAACTTGTCTCCCCCCCTGCATTTTGACCTTCGTTTTGCTTTTTTTTTTCCATAAATAATGGTTTCAAAACAAGGTGCAAGCAGAGATCTTTGGAAAAAATGTCACAAAATACTGCAAATTGCTGTGCTTGGCTGGTGTTTCTGGCTCTTTGATGAGTTTCTGTGGGTGTTTCTTATTAAGTGTGTCAACAGTGAACATACACTTTTGTACTTTCATATGGAGGATTCCATAGCGATGTACAGACAAAACGGGGTCTCTTAATACGACACCTTGACTGTAAACTAACGGGGAGAATGCTCTTTTTTAAGTGGACTGAACCATCTTTCCTTTAAATAGCAATACGTCAGCTACAGTATGTACGCATTATTTCTGCACTCATCAGAATTGGAAAGTTAAAAAAAGAAATTGGCATACGTAGAATTTTTATGTACTCATGAAAGGAGCCATATGTGGCTCGTGAACCATAGGTTCCCTACCCCTGTAGACCGACTGCCAATATTGGAACTTCAGAGGTGTCTGTGTGATGTGTATATTGTGGTCTGCCACATGTTCAGAGCATTTTAAATACACATAAATTGTCACATGTGAAATCAGTTTGTAACAGAAAAAATAGAAGTATAACAATTCCAACACGTTCTCTTAAATTTACACAACAGAAAAGCATTTCAATTCATGCCACTTATGATCATCATATGACCTGACTGGCACTCTCTCTTACCCATATCTTAAAAAACAAGGAAGAGATTTGGCATTTTGTTTTACATACATTCTCAATAGTGCAAATGTCATAAAGGGGAAGTGAAAGGCTATGACAACAATAACAGTAGTGTGTGTGTGTGTGTGTGTGTGTGTGTGGATCATACCATTGCCACCATGTACACCCCAAGCCCTCAACCTTAAATAAAAGACATGTCCTGGGAAATTGTAGAGAATCACTGTGCTGTTGTTTTGAATAAAAGGGCAAGAAAAGTTCGGAAGGTTTTCATCAGGCAAGTATTCATTTCTGCTAAGCGACACGTGATTGCTCGCTGGTGTTCTGTATCAGCAACACATAAAAAAAAAGTAGTGCACGACGGTTTGCCTCTGAATATATAAATTCTTTTAAAAAAATATTCTTAAAAATGAAAATGTCAAATTGAAATAAAATGACCCTACTCTCACTTTTGATCTAGGCTAACCAGATGGATGAAAGGTAAAAAACTTGAGATTCACATCAGTCTGGGCTGATTTCACAAAATGTCCAACAAGGTGCTCGACTTAATTCCAGTCTGACGTTTCCTTCTCTTACAATCGCACTTGCAAGCTGAGGAAGTGGGCCGTAGGTCAGCGAGTTTACCGAGGCGACAAAAACGATCCATACATTGAGTAAGGCTGACAAACAACTGTTGATCGTCTGCATAAAATAGGTTAGTGATGGTGCCTCAATAATAATGGCTTTTTTCATGTAATGTTAAGGGGATTCATTATATCAAGATTTGTCTTTTGTGCCTGTTGAAAAACGAGGATAAGTGATGGAGCCATAGGAAAACATTGCTTTACTTATCTGATTATATTGGAATATATTTGTTAGATTTTAAGTAGGTTAAATTAGGTTCACTTAATGTGCTACTTTTCGAAAATATCAACATTCAATCGGTCCGCTTGTGGCCATTTTTTTTTTTTATTTGGCCTTCATTACATTTGAGTGTGACACCCCTGGTTTACACAATTCTCTATTTAACCTTTTAATGAAGTTACAATCTTTAATTCAAATAGGTTGCTAATAACTGGGTCCGAAATGTAAAGAAATCTGTATTTAATCTCGGTGTTAAACGTCGCAGACTTCAATTCATGATAGTCCATGCAAACATTTTGAAAGACGCTGTGCAAATTTTAGGCCTTCAGGCCTCCTCTAAAGGGATTCAAGCAGTGTTGACCAATTAAAGTGAGCAACTTGTTGCAATGCTCGGACCCCAAGTGTAAAACGTGCGATTTTCTTGCTAGCTTTCAGCCGGTGTAGCCTTCCACCTCCTCGTCGTGTGACACCCTGACAACGGCATTGCGTCTCTCATACGGGCTGTCGTCTTCGTCCATTTGCTCGCCCCTCATGTACACCTGCCTGTCGTCTTCTTCCTGGGCGTCCTCCTCGGAGATCTCTTCGGGCGGCTCCGGCTCGTTTAACTGTTCCGACTCGCTGGGTTCTGGCGTCCTCTCCAGCACCACCAGGGGCGCCAACGAGTCAGGAACTGTCACTGCCGGTTTGCGTATCTCCTGGATAACTTCGTCAAAGTGCTGCGTGACACACGCGTTGTGAGAGTCAGAAAAAGGAATTTGAGAGACTTTAGGATGTAAAGGAACCCACCAGGGAGTGTGGCAAATATGACGAGGCTTTGGTCTTTTTCCAACAGAGCATGAGGAGGATGGCAGGGACTGCAATCAAGGCCAACACTGACACCACGACCCCAATGATTATGTTCCCTGCAGGTAAACATATATCCAAAAATGGCCAGACAAAATGTCACATATCAAAGCTACAACTTTATCCGTTGACAGAATGGTGCATCAAATTTAACTGCAAAATTGAGTCCTGCCATCCATTGAATTTAATGACTAACAGTGAAAAGCTGCAATTGAGCGCACTTAACTGTTATCGTGCACGGGCTGTGCGCAGTAGTTCTGCGTGCCGTGAACGCTGATCCTCTCCAGTTCCCCACTGATGGCGGCACAAGGCTTCGGCTGCCCAGCGTCCACAGGAAAATTGCTCTCGCACAGAGCATCCGTGCAGCGAAGGTCGGCAAAAAGCTTCTGCGGTTGAGTAAAGAAGTGTGTAAGCAGATCTCGCCACTGGGGGCGCCAGATACTCACTCCAAAATTGAGACATACAGAGACCCCTCGCGCTTCAGTTATCACTGCTTTGCGGATTTTGAATTTAACTGTCTTTACGGTCACTGATATCGATGTATCGTTCATTTTGTTCAGACTGAAAGCACACAGCTATCACGAGTCTGTGTGCACGGCTGTGATAGGCTGATGTATGCTGTCAAACAGCCGGGTGGGTGGGCGTCGACGTCTCTGAAGTAAAACAAAGTGGGACCGCTAGCTTTTAGCAGCTCGTTACATTAAAAAGAAATCCATTCATTAAATCGGACTCTAAGGAAAATCAGAAGAGCGCAAAGAAATGATGATCACCACCAGATGCTTCGTAGATGGTTATCGCATCAGGAGAGAATGCAGTATTGAGCCTGCAGGTCTGGCCTAGGGCTAACTCTCTCAAAATCTGGCGAGTCACCAAAGCAAGATCCTTTACCCATGAAACGGATGACCTGGGGCTACAACTAATTCAAGGGAAACCGCTCCATTTTTTTGTATTGGAAAACTCAATGCTAGGGTGCACCGAGCCAGCGACTCTCTAAATTGCTTTCTTACATAAATGAAAAAGCTCTCCACTTTTGTTGCACTTTTGTATAATGACAAAGAAGACCATTCAAACTACAAATCTTTGTTCTGTTTATTTTTAGATCTATATTTGTTATTTTGTTACTGTCTCTCAGTCGATAATGACGCCACCTCAAGTTAAGTTTTTCCCCTTGGGGGCTTTTATGAAAGCATTAAGCTACTTCAGATTCAGATTCAGATCTACTTTATTGTCATTCTAGTTCGCGGATTTCCAATTTTTGTGGGTGGTTGCGGCCCCCATTAACAGCAATAACCAAGGGATCTTAGTATTCCCTAAAGGCAAGAGCAAGCTTGAATCAATTAAGGCAGTTGTCTCCAATCCTTTTGATGCTGGGAACTACTTTTTGTTAAGAACGAGCACGAAGGGCACAGAGTTTGGTATGGGTTTCTAAAATAACCTCTTAACCTGCTATTACTATGTTGTTACTATTTAGTTCCCAGGTCAATTTTTGAAGTAGGGTCAAATAGACTTAGACAACTAGTAAAAAAAAAATAATCTAACTAAAAAAAAAAAATCACAACGACCACGCACTGTTGAGCTATTTTCAGAACTAGTCAGCGGGCACCTAATTTGTTTTTAGGGGGCATCTTGGTGCCCGCGGGCACCATGTTGCAGACCCCTGAATTAGGGTATTATGAAAAACATTTTCTTTAACAAATAATTTCATTTTGAATGTAACAATTGCATTATAGCCTAGAAAAGATTGTTATGCTGTGATTACCATTTTGCACCACAGAACGTCAGTAAAGGACAACTTTAGTAGAGACCTAGCTAAACAGACTTGAGTTGATTACCTTTAGTTCAAAATGCCAGAAGTAAATAAATTTCAGACTACAAGCCGCTACTTTTTTGCTACATTTTAAAACACTGCAGCTATAACTATGGTTCGGCTTATTCTTCGTTTTTGTGGGAAAAAATTTTCCCCAGCAACAGTAGACCTATAAAATGAACGAGTACTTGACAGAAGTATATTTAAATCAAACGATTAATCACAACTTCCATTATTGTAAAACAGTCAGGTTTGCAGGGGCACTTTTTGAAGGAAAGGGGCACGGCGCCAAAGGCAGAGAGTAACAAACATGTTTGATCATTTTGGCGCTCGGTACCAAAATTCCTTAAGTGTGCGGGGGACAGAGGAAAACAGCAAACTGCTCTTTTCAACAACACATATACTCGACATACAAAAGCACGGTAACGTTTGAATACATTTTTAAGGTCTGTTTAGAAGAGAAATTAGTATTAGTTTTTGCCAACATTCTTCATAAAATACATAACAGGTGCAAAACAGGAAGTTCGTGGTACCTTATTCAATATTTACTACGTTCTCACGATATTTCCGCTTCTTCACCCACAACTGAAGTCCTCAATTTATATATCCGAATTGAAAGGCAAGAGATGTTTTTTATGTAGAAGGCTTCTTTACTTTTTCCGTATCATCTGAATCACTGTCAGCTCGCTGGATTTTCTCTTAATCCTCAAGGAATGATGACAAGCAAAAGCAATTAATCCATCACCGCAGAAACCACCAATGACAACAGCGCAAAAACATGTGTGTTGGCCTGGCGCTGTTGTCAAGAAATATAGGGCTCACATTTTATGTGAAGCCGCTCTCATTTGCGTTTTCTTTCGGCGTAGAAGAAAATATGCGCTCATTTTCGTAATCGCTCCTGTAATCTCCATCTTGAATCACATGATCTAAAAACATGTGACGTAAACAACTCGCAGTAAGGGTGAACGGGGGCACAGCGCCGTTGGCATTCTGCAGGTGTCAATACCAAATTCCCTGTGCGTTTGGCGCCAGGTGTGCCTTGGGCTTAAGCCTGAGGCTTAAAATCCGGTGTGGCTTGTACAAAAACAAAATTGAGTTTTGTGCTTAAATTTGAGCATGTGGCTTTCAATCAGGTGCACTCTGTAGTCCGCAATTCATGGTTATCTTAACGCTTCAACATGAGAAAAAAAAATATGTAGACTGTCGTTTTATTCGTTTGTGGAGAAAGAGAATTCGCACTTTATTTTAGAATTCTACACTGACTACAAGAGTGCTGTCCAATGAAAAGGTAGGAGACGGTATACTATTGAGAGGTATACTATTAAAATTGAATTTGTCATTCCGATGGTATACGTTTTTAAATGTTTAATGTGCTACGTTCAGAGTCCTACTTTGTCGATGGTGACGTCATATTTAAAGACGGGCAGATGCGTGACGGTGCTCTCGTGTCTCTTTTTCCTCATGCTTGCAAAGTCCACGCTAGGATGAAGCGCGTGCTGGTACGTGAGCCACGGGTGCGGGAAGCTGAGCAGGATTGAGTTGTCGCCCTCTCTTAAGACGCTCGCAGGAGGGAGATCCAAAGAACCTGAACAAACACCAAAAACACTTCTTAATTTCCGTCTCAAGTGTGCACCTGGCAGCCTGTTCATGATTATTTCACATTTCTGAGTTGCGGGAGAGTTCATGTAGTAGCTGAAGATGATGCCATCGGCAGGGGCAGCCTCAGACTCTTTCTCCCCGAGGACAGCAGTCACCGACAGGTAATAGTCATCCCTCTGGTCAGACAAGAAAGACACGTCTGCTTGGAGATCAGGCGGGTCCACCCATAGTGGACCGAGGTCACTGTTGGCATGTCAGTTCAAGCTTGCATCACTTTGTGTTTGGGTGTCCGCCATTAGGTGAGCAATGGACAAAAAGACAAATCATACATTTGCACCGGGAAAAAAAAAAGGTTACACAAACCCCTGCGAGTCGGAAATCTTGCCGATGTCCACCCGGAACCGCAGTCCCGGAGGCAGGTGGTCATAGCGCCACACCACCTTGTTGTTGAGGTTGCCGCAGTACAGGACCACGTCACTTGGGGGCGTCACTGATATTTAAGAGACAAACAATGTGTTCACATAGCAATCCTTCTCATATTAAGGTCTCTATTGTAGGGCAGAACTTTTTAAACAATACAAATGCTATTTTAAGGGAGGATTATTCCTGCCCTATGTTGAAATAAATAACTACAAATGTATGTGATATAAATGAATAAACACATAAATTAATCACGAATGCAATGTACAGACGCTCCCCTACTTACGAACATTAGAGTTACGAAAAACGGTAGATGCGAACATTTTTTTCAGAATGTAGAAAAATACTCTGCTGTACATTGCTGTAAGTTAGATTTTGTATTGTGCACCTTTTTCAGGACATTACTGTAGTGCTTCTTTCCGCCGCTACCGGCGTGTGGCGCTGTGAGAGCCCAACCAGCATCCACCCCAAAGAAGAAATACGGTTTCCTCTTCCTAGTTCGTGTGTAAACATACTATACTGTACCTCCAGGGCGCTAAGAACGTTGACATTTTTATTGTTTAATATCTCGTGCATCAATTCAATATGGTTGGTGTAAAGTGTAAAGAAGAGGCGAGCCACTTCTTTTGAAATGAAAGTGGAATGAGAAAGCTTGATGCGGTTGAGAAAATGGTTGGATCGCTTTTTTTAGCCACATTCTACCACGGAGGAGAAAGGCGCCTAACTCTTAAAGCTCATCTTCCAAAAGTTAAAGTTAAACTTAACTTTATATATCTTTATAGAGCATATTATGGTTATTAAATGTTTATTTTTGGTAACAAAAACAATACAGGTTACTTATATAAGCCTTAAACATACATTCCATACAAAATATAGCACTGAAGCAACTTATGAACAAATTCAACTTACGAATGATCGTCCTGAACATATCTCGTTCGGAAGTAGGGCAAATATTCATGAATTTTGTCTTTTAATTTTCCATTTATTTATTTTGGTATTGTTTTTGTCATGTATTTTGTTCTGCGTTTTCTCATGCATTTTGTCCTGTATTTTGTAATTTCCTTTTTCATCTATTTTGTTTGTATATTATCACAACAAAATGCTATTCAAATAAGGGGGCCGGTCAAACTGTCTGAGCTTTTCACCAATAAGTATATCAAAAGTTGCACAGATCAACGGCAAGGCTTTTCTTCACTTATCAACCAATAGGTGAAAAGCTATGGCTGGGTCACCTACTCATCGGAGACAAAATATTGCAACAAAATACAAAAAGGAAATACACTTAATGACAAAAAAAAAACAAAAACATAAATAAATTGAATTAATGTCATATATTTAGGTATTATCTGATTTAAGTATGTGTTAATTTATTTATATTGCATACATTTGTAGATATTTAATAAATTATACATTTCTACATTTGGCAGGATCGGTCCTCCATATATTCCCACAAAATTTCATACATTCATTATTTTAGCAATTTATTGCAATGTTATTTTTTATGAAAAGAAAAATGTTTTACAAAAATGCCATATTTATTTTATACAAAGGTTCCAAGTTAGGCTAGACTTTAAAACAACAACAATTAACACAAAATAAAATCAATTCACCCACTTCAATAAAACTAGAGTAGATACATGTTTTAATGTAAAGTATGAAGACACTGTAGAGAAAATTACTTTTTTTTTTTTTTTTTCCAGAGAAATCTAAGAAAACATTTCTTTAACAAAGTGGACTAATTTAAATGTTTATCCTCCACAATACGTGATACATACAATATTTGCATAGCATATGGATTTCCCTTAAGTAGTAGCAAGTTAGAATGCGAGGTGATGCAGTACATTTTGCACGTAACACAACAAAGTGTGTTTCGGATGTTTTACATGGCACAAGACAAAAAAAGTAGATCACCGCTTGTAGTAAGTTAGCATTTTGATTTTGCCATCCAAGAGGTGGGTGCATATTTTAGCATGATGAGGCTAAAGAAAGACGTAGACCGCACACATGCGGTTAACGCATGAAAAGGGCTGTTCAATCACAGCACTTAGTTTCACATCCTGTCGTATTTCTCGTTGTTAGTGATGTGGCTTCACCTATTGTGATCGTCCTCGTGCAAGATTTTGTGGTCTACGGTGCACACAAGAAACCTTCCAGAAAGAAAGTAAATTCAGTACAGAGGTTTCCACAGAGAAGCCCCAAATGCCTGCTCAGGAACATACTCATGGACACTGAACTTTAAGGGAATCCTCATGCCGACCATGTAACCCCCTAACTGTGTGCATAAATAAGTGTATTCTGCTTGTTTACAATAAGGAATGTAGTTCTGTTTTCACAATTGGACACCTTCAAGCTTGCATTGGAAGCAATCTGCTCTTTATTTTGACAATGATTGCTCATGGCTGTTATTTTATTTATGTTATTTTGACTATTATTCACTGTTTACATCATAACACTATTTGCCGATCATGTTTCTGTTCTTGGATTACCACACCACTTAGGGATGATCTCATTACTGTTACATCGTATATTTAATTAAAAAAAAAGTTTAGGGGAGGACTTTTAGAACAGGTTGGAATGTATGTATATCTTGAGGGTCTTTTACAGCCCTCTCCTGGCACTATTAATGCACATCACTTATGTTTATAACATTTATTTTGGAAAATAAGTAATAATCAGCAGCACCGCAGCTGAGTGGTTAGCGCGTCCACGGCAGAGTTTTGAGGTCATGGGTTTAAATCCAGGTACCATCCTTCCTGTGCGGAGTTTGCATGGTCTCCCTGTGCTTGCATGGGTTACCTCCGGATCACTCCGGTTTCCTCCCACATTCCAAATACATGCATGTCATGTTCATTGGCCGGTCCAAATTGTGCATAGGTGTGAATAAGAGAGTGTGTTGTATGTCTCTGTATGTCCTACGACTAGCTGGCAACCAGTTCAGGGTGTCCCCTGCCCACTGCCCTAGGATGGCAAGGATAGGGTCCAGCTCCCCCTGTGGAGCAGATCATGGATGAAAGTAAAAAAATGTTTTTTCTTTTTAGTCCTGTTGATGCCAATTTTTAAATATCAAACGTGTACCATTTTTGAAGGTCATTTAGCACTATGTTTTTAAAGTAAATGTGAAACCATTTTTGGTCATGTGACTCATTTTTACACCAAGAATTGATTTTCATAGCCATATTTGTGTGAATGTAGGACAAAACTAAAATTCTTAGCCTGCTCAACTTTCCAATCTTGTGTTTCCAATGAGAACTGTTTGTATGAACTTGATCCTATTCACTTGTTCAAATTTAAATACAAAAAAATACAATGGCGGAATACACCAGAGCCTCGGCTGCTATGCGGCAGGTGACTCTAGCTGAGCCAAATCGGTGATTGGAATCAAATGGACTGAACCATTTCAAGGCAGTGGAGTATTTCCGATGCTGTATTGTTCACATTTTTGTTTTTTTAACCAGTGATTTTCATCATATTTAAGCTTATCCTACTCTTTATTAAGGAAGAGAGTTTAAAAATGCAAACATTTTGGGGAGTTCTTGGTTTGAATTTGTGGGTACGGGAGCACCGCCATAAACGAGTTGGTTACGCCTGTGGTTTGTGTGTGTATATTTTGTCTCAGTGCATCCGGATGAAAGGGAAACTGCACTAGTCATCAGAAAAAAAACGTTACAATTGGAAAACTTAAACCATAATCAGATCATTATGTGCGTTTGCATGGCCTTGCACAACTTGAATACTGGCAATATTCTGTTTCAATTTGGATTATTGCCTGCATGCAAAGATATTCAGTGTCATGCTAGTTTTATTGTGCTGAGAAGCCTGGAAAAAAAAACATTGTTACCACGATATAAGAAGTTCAATTTCCTGTTCTGTGGTAATCTTTCTACTTTTTTGCAATCGTCGGTGCCCTTCCGTGGTGGCATTGACCCGGCCAATGACACAATACTCACACTTAATTATGTCAAGAGTTATTTGGCATGTTAATGGGCAATGTCAGTTAAAAATGTGACATCTCAATTAACTAATATTTGTCTTTTTATTTGAGGGAGTGGGGGCGTCAGACTCTACGTTATGAATTGATGGATGGAATGACAGAAAATGACAAAGGGAAATGTGAGGTATTTAATCCATCTCCAGCGTAAACATTAGACCCAATGTCAAAAAATAGAACAAAACCCGACGAAATTCGATGGGTGTTTTAACGGCCATGATTTAATTTGATGGCAGTTTATATTTTCAGCAGAAGGTATTTTTAATAAAGAGTTTTTCGAACTTTCATGGACAAAAATTAACACCCACTCACTGAAACCAACAGAGTGATACCTAAATGAACGCCGCCCAATCGTGAGAGGCGTCATTTTCAATAGAGAAATAACGTGTCCTAACTCACGTCGGTTGGCCAGGAATCATTTGAGT
Organism: Urocampus carinirostris; assembly: GCF_059441175.1. Taxonomy (NCBI): domain Eukaryota; kingdom Metazoa; phylum Chordata; class Actinopteri; order Syngnathiformes; family Syngnathidae; genus Urocampus; species Urocampus carinirostris. The sequence goes on from NC_142361.1 coordinate 15,156,838, forward strand.
CGACTCACCGTGGGCCGAAGTGAATCCCAAGACGATAAATGTGAAGAGAAGAGCGTTATAACACGTCCAATGGCGCTCCATGGTACGGGCCTTTGCCGACCACCCGCGCAGATGTGACTGACCCACCAGAAACGCGTATGCTACTGTGGCTAATGCTAACAACTATCGGGTCATGGAGCCGCCTCCAAATCTTTTGGAAACTACTTCCGCTTGTGGCGACGCGTCAGAGCTAAAAAAATAAAATGAGTTTTTTTCGCTAAATAAACAAAAAAAAACTACATTCTCACTATAACTTCAATTATATCAATTAATGTTATTTAAAAATAAAACATGCAATTCAAACACCACTTTTTCCCTCAAAACTTTCTTGAGCTTACCGTAGACAGACAGACAGACAGACAGACAGACAGACAGACAGACAGACAGACAGACAGACAGACAGACAGACAGACAGACAGACAGACAGACAGACAGACAGACAGACAGAGTCAACATTACTTTTTAGTTTCAACTAAGTTTGGAGAAAATTAAGCCCTGACTTTGTTGACAAAAGCAAAACATTGATGGCACAGACCTTGTTCATTTGTGCGCATTTTTGAATAGGGAATTATCGGTAAATCAAGTCCAGTCACATTTATTTTTATAGTTCTAAATAAATAACAGAGAAACCTCAACGTGTTACACAAGCAAAGTTTACAGATAGATACAACATCCTCTGATCTTAAACCAACCGGCAAAAAAAAAAAAAAACAGAGTGAGAAAACAGGAAAGCAACACTGCAATGGATGTACAGTGGCAACTAATATAGCATCCTTAAAAATCTAAACAGTGTTAGATTTATTTTGCAAAAGACCAACATGGCAAGGATGATGCTTTCAGGAATGTGGGTCACCCCCTACTCCAGATCAGGCCTGGGCTGTCAATTGTGAAGGCCGGACCAGCCCAAGCCTTCATGGGGCTGAAGCAAAATTAGATATGTGGCCCCCTATTACAGTGCTTGATAATTTGCATACTTACATGTTCTACTCCAGGGGTGGGCAACTATTTAAAGTCAGGGGCCACATCTGACATGTTATACTTCTTTTTAAATAGATTAGTTTCATAGAATTGGTTTTGAAACAACCACAATTAGAGTAAAATAGTATTTTAGGTCCATCTTTTAAGCACTTCATTTGTTATTTAGTTTTGAAGTATTACTGTAGGGTTGTTTTTAAAGTTTTTTTTTTAGTATCTCGGAAGTCAGATTTTCCATAGTTTTTTGTTGTTACTGTAGTCTTATTTTTGTACTATTTTGTAGTGTATTTCTTAAGTAATTTTATGAAGTATTTCGATAGTATTTTTATAGTATTTCAGTTGTACTTTTGTTTCAAAAGAAGTTTTTTTTTGTTATATATCTCTAGTATTTTCGTAGTATTTTTGTCTTATTATGTAGTTTTATGATCATAGTATTACTGTAGTATTATTTTTTTTAGTAATTTCTCTTATGTATTTTGTAGTATTTACATATAAGAATGTTTGCTTTATACAGGCAGTATTTCTGTAGTATTTTTGTAGTTCAGTTTTACTGTAGTTTTATTTTTGTAGTATTTTTGTGATATTTCCAAAGATAATTTTTGTAGTTTTGCTGTAGATGTCATTTGCAGTATGTCTGTTGTAAACCTCTTGTAGTAGTATTTTTGTAGTAATATTTCTCTGGTAGTTTTTTTGTATAACAGTATTATGTATTGGTATTTTTTTTTTAGTATTTCAGTAGAAGTATAATTGATGTACTGTACTTCCAAAGAAGTATTTTAGGAGTATGTTTTTAGATTTTTTTTTGTAGTATTTCCATCTTAGTATTTTGGAGTAAATAATTCTGCAGTTGTGTTTTAACATGGTATTACTGTACTTGTGTTTTTGTAGTCATTCTGTACTATTTTTTATTTTCAGAACAAAAGCAAAATAATATATGAGGTCCCTTTTTTAAGCACTATATTTGAAATTTAGTTTTGTAGTTATTGTGAAGTATTTTTCTTGCATTTCTGTAGAAGTATTTTTGAGTGGACACACAAAGTGACAATGGGGACAATGTTGGCACCCAAAAAGTTAACGACTCTTGGAGGCCCCCTAGTGGTTGCAGGGCCCTAGGCAGTCGCATAGCCCGCTTATGCTCTGGCTGAAGGTTCCATAGCACAGCCCAGTGGTGCACTGGTTCACTAAAATTAGTCCAATAATTGTGACTAAAAATATGTATCGCTGAGATTCGCTTCTGGACGCCATGCACGAAACAAACATTTAAGAGTTGGTTTGAAGTGTTGACTTTTGATACCACTTATATATAACATGTAAATAAATGTATTAAAAATATTACCAATACTATACATTTAAAAACACAGAATAAATAAAGATAATAAGTAATATTTAATGTTGTTACCATGCAGTCACCTAATCATAGAGAAGAATGAATGTGACTGGCCTCTTGTGTTTTTTTATTTCCTCTAAATTTTCTTGTGTTTTGACCTGATAAATTCATCCATCCATCCATCCATCCCTTATCCGCACCGCTTATCCTCAGTAGGGTCACGGGGGTGCTGGAGCCCATCCCAGCTGTCCTCGGGCAGTGGGCAGGGGACACCCTGAACTGGTTGCCAGCCAGTTGCAGGGCACACAGAGACGGACAACTCACTTGCTCATTACCATCGAGGGACAATTTGGACCAGTCAATTAACCTGTGGGTGGAAACCCGAGTGCTCAAAGGAAACCCACACAGGCACGGGGAGAACATGCAAACTCCACATGGGGAGGCTGCGGTAGCTGGACTTGAACTCCAAACCTCTACACTGTGGGGCTGCGCTAACCACCCAGACGCAGTGCCACGAACTGAAAAATCATCACTGCAGTTTTATTTACTGGTAAGGGTCCTGGAGGATCAGCAGAACACTCAGTTTTTGTGTTGAACAGTGTTTTCCTCAAAAACGGAATGCAGGGTCGAATCTGCTTCTCATAGAGTCCTTGCATTTGCTATCCGTTTGAAAGCCCCAGATTTACATCTCAGAATGATAATCAAGCCACCTTACAAGAATCTTTACTCGATTCCCGGAAACCGAAACCAAACATTTAATCTAGTGACTAAAGCTTCAAAGGTCACTTTACTGTAACTGTCAACATTCCAAACCTAGGATATTTTGTTCTACTTTTTGAATTTATTGTCGGTGCCAGGTTTGCATTTATCAAAATCCATTTTCATTTGCTTTACTTGTACCACTAAAGCTTAACTCGCTTCACTGCCAGGTATAATAATCAGAGAAAAAAAACAAAAGGGAGTCTTGCATGGCAATGGATGCATTCTTTCAGCAAAATTGCTTCCTCGTGTTGGAAAAGGAGTTTCAAAACGTGTTTTGGCTCGGGGATTGTGTGGTAAAAAAGAACATTTTCATGGGGCACAGACCAATGAATGAATGACATATTGTGCTTTAGGTGGAGGGCTGGTGGTCCTTTGGTAGGCTCAGAATTAAATTATGATTTAGATGTAATAATTGATCATACACCAATTATTTGGGGTTTTTGTTTCCTCAATATTTTTTCCTTCACAGAGATTTAATGTGTGGCATGGCGGATGGGTGGTTAGCACGCAGCCCCACGGTGCAGGGGTTTAGAATTCAAGTCCAGCTAACGCAGCCTCCCCAGGTGGAATTTGTATGTTTTCCCCGTGCCTGCGTGGGTTTTCTCCAGGCAATCCAGTTTCCTCCCACATTCCAAAAACATGCATGTCAGGTTAATGAGCGAGTGAGTTGTCTGTCTTTTTGTGCCCTGCGACTGGCTGGCAACCAGTTGAGGGTATCCCCTGCCCACTTTCCCCAAAGATAGCTGGGATAGGCTCCAGCACCCCCGCGACCCTACTGAGGATAAGCGGTGCAGATAATGGATGGATGGAAGATTTAATATTTTAGAGTGTATTATTTGTGCATTTGTTTAAAAAAAAAAAGCAAAACAACAATTGAATTATTTTCCAATGCTGTTTTTATTCCTTAGAAACTCATGCTGATTAGAAAGTGACTAAAATAGCATACGAGCACTCATTTAAAAGATTAATCATAATGATTAAAACGTTTTTATGCTTTTAATGTTTTTATGAAAATGTTTATGTGAATAAGGAACTTAACGTTTAGATTTTATATCCATTATAGAGAGGAGCTACAGTGTCTTTCAAATCCTGCAAATGCCTCCAATTGCTATTCTTTAATTTTTATTTTCCATATTTCCTTAAACAGTGCTTTCGTGACTTTTATTTTAAGTAAAATAACATTGGAATGGGTTTCCTCTAATCTCTCTGGTTGATCAAACTTGAAAAGCGCCAAATAAGTGCAGACCATTTACCATTTACCATTAATGGTAGTCAGTAAATACTGCGAGAGTGGCGACATCCAGTGGGCATATTTCAATTTTTACGTCATTGCTCACTTTTCTTTTGCGCTTTTCTCAAGTCCTGTTTATTTGTATAGCCCTTAATCACACGGAGTCTCAAGGGGTTGGATTTAAGGGATATTGTGATCCCTTAAAAAAAATGTTTTTCCAACATTGCTGCATCCATATTATCTTAATGTAAATTCTGCTTTTTATTGCAGTAAAACCCTTTCAGTATTGTTTCGCAGACCACATAAAATGATTTGGCAGGCCACATTTGGCTCACAGGCGATGTATTTCACACATCTGTATAGGAATTTTGAAATGTGTCACTGCATTGAGTCATAATTGTGTGAAATTTTCCAGTTACATCCTTTTCAGTCTTTGCAATCATCACATTAATATTTTCAAAGTGAATCATTCGGTGGTAATTAATGCACCCTCTGATTATCCTTATATTCCAATGTACTAATTTATTTGTTTCTTTATTCACTTGTTGCCACAATATATCAATTTTCTTTAAACCACCTACAGGATTCATTCTGGACAAAGCACTGTTTGATATGCTGTTGCCTTGAGCATTTTCCACTAACATCTGTGTTTTGATTGTCAGCCATTTTGAAAGTGCACCTGTGAAACCATTACAGCTTTGTTCTGTACTCAAAATACCAGAATGTTCAGTTTTGTTTATTTTATTGTAATAAAAACCTCAAACTGCTCAATCCAACTTTCGTATTGACCTGCCTCATTTCGTGAACCCAGTGTCGATTTGAACATGTGGAGGAAGAAAAAGTATGTCCTCCTTCGCTAGCAAAAGCTTTTGACCAATATAAGGGATACATTTTAATGAGCGAACACAGAAACTCGTGAAAATTTGCACCAAAAAAAAAATGATTTGAGCTTATCCATTTTCCCTCAGTTTGCAAAGCCCTTTAAACCCAACAATGATATGAGTAATGATTCCCAAAAGTTTCATTTTCCATGATGCAAAACTCTAAAGTGCAAACGTGGGTTTGCCAAAAGTAATGGTGAGAGCAGCACATACTCCAGCTTCTTTTTGTGGGACGCTTCCCACATCCTGACGTAGAGCCAACCCTTGATGTTTTCTTTCAGTACTGCCTGGTGTTCCGACACAGTCACACAGGAGCTCTTCAGAGGTGAGTTACATACTATACTACTACGACTACTTTAAATAAGCAAGTATATATCTTAAGTATGTGCTTGTGTAGGGAACAAGAAAAAGGAATACTCAGTTTTAAAGATTTTGACATTCTTTCATGTCTGTTGTGTAATATTCTTATGCTGATAGCCTGGTCACACTGAAACAATCCAGCTGCCGTGGATGGCAGCCACACTTGCGGGCTCTCTTATTCCAGTAAATGCATTTCATGCAAAGATGATTCTGAACCCTTCATGAGGTTCTTGAACTGTGTGGAATGCAAAATCCAGGCGCAAGTGGCGGGACTCTTAACCTTATGGCAAGAGAGGTAGAAAACAAAATCGGTCAAAAAGTTCCAGTTGTTTTTGACCGTGTTGTTGCTGAATGTCAAAAAAAAAGAATCAAGTCATGCATCAACATGTGTTTTTGTGGAAGTGAGAAATGATCCTCCACAGTAAGGGTGAACAACCTGAGGTGGGACATGCTGTGCAATTCTATATACTACAGAGGAATATTCCGTTTTGTAAAAAAAATACATATATAAAAAAATCCTGCTGTATAAGTTGGCTTGACACAAAATGCATAATTGAGTCAAAAGATGTTATTTTTTTCTCTTGTGATACATAAATGCTTACCCATATTAAAATCTTGACCAGTTTATTTTTCGAAATATGAGATGGCTGGGATGGGCTCCAGCCCCCCCGCGACCCTAATGAGGATAAGCGGTACGGCTAATGAGATGAGATGAGATGTGAGAAACCATATGAAAAAGAGCAAAAATTTTCCTACTATGAGAGGACTATTGAAGATGACCACACAGCGAATTATGCACAGGAAGTTGTTTCTTCTGTTTAAGTGCTCCGGGTCCCTCTAAACAAGTCATGTCAAGTCATTTTTATTTGTATAGCCCTTAATCACTAGGAGTCTCAAAGGGCTTCACAGACCACATATTATTGCAAACGACAATTATTACACCATCCCCTGATCTAAAACCTATACGAGGGCAAGGGAAAACTCAACAACCTCAACATGAGGAAAATGAACAAACCTTGAGAAGGGACCGCACATGAGGTAATCCCCCCTTCCAGGATAACCAGGCTGCAATGGATGTTACAATAACAAATCATACACAGATATTGTCAATGTGAAATATAAGTCATTCATAAGCCATAGAAGAGAAGTGTGTTTAAGCCTAGATTTAAACAGTTCCACTGAGGTTGCAGATCGAATCTCAGGGGGAATAAGATTCCACAGCACCGGGGCCCAAATGGAGAACGTTCTTCAACCTGCGGTTCTCTTCTTGGCTCTTGGGATCACTAGTAGGCCAGCATTTTCAGAGCAAAGGCTCCGGACCGGAACATAGGGGTAAATTAAATCTGAGAGATTTGAGGGAGCAAGTCCATGCATGATTTTGTATACAACCAACAGAACCTTAAAATCACATCTTAAGCTAACAGGGAACCAATGCAGGTTAGCTAAAATCGGGGTAATGTGATCAAATATTCTTGTCTTAGTTAAAAGCCTCGCTGCAGCATTTTGTACCAGCTGCAGGCTTTTGATTTTGGACTTCGGGAGACGGGAATGTAGTGCATTACAGTAATTGAGATGGGAGGTAACAAACGCATGAATTATAATCTCCGCATTGGACTTGGGACAGCATAGGGAGAATTTTAGCAATGTTGCGAAGATGGAAAAAAAGTTTTTCTTTTTATATTCTCAAAGTGTGTTTGGAAGGACAGATTGGGGTCGAATGTGACACCTAAATATTTGACTGAGTCACTCTGGGTGGTACTACATTTGTCAATGTTCAGAGCAGTTTTTGAGAACAAGTCACGGCATTTAGATGGACCAATAACTAACATTTTGGTCTTTTCAGAGTTAAGGCGCAAGAAGTTGAGTGACATGCATTATTTTATCTCAGTGAGGCAGGCCTCCAGATTTCCACAGTTTAGTGGGGCAGATTCCTCCATCGGAAGATATTGTTGAGTGTCATCTGCGTAGCAATGGAAAGGACTAACAGGCTCAGAGAAAGTTTCTTTCCCAGGGTCATTACCACTATAGATACAAATGCAAGACTGTGAGAAAAGGTATATCTTGCCTAGATAGAAAAATGGGTCTTCATATCTTACTTCTCAACCTATTTGGTAATTATATTGCTGCTTAATGTCATTGCACTAATTTTTCTTTGCACTCACAACTTATGCCAGTACTGTACTACCTTGTAAATAATTGCCTATTTATCCTAACATTCATTTTTTTCTGATTTTCTTCTTTTAAGTCTTTATCACGTGTTTATCCTGGAGTGTAACATATTTTCTTGTTATAAACTATGTTTACTGAATTGTGATCAATGAAGATAAAAACAATTCCAAATTTAAGACATACCTATAAGGGCGTTGAGCCACACGGCTTTCAGTGTGCCGGAAAATGCAATGAAGAAGAGTAGTTGTTTAAACAGCTTATGTGTGACAAAAAAGAGAGGTCTTCCATTTTGAATGTTGTAAACTTGTTATCCATATTTGACTCAACTTTAGTGATGAAGGAATCGGCCACGCTAGTCCAATATATTAACAAGAAAACACTGTACAGAAAACAGACAATACTGCACTGCTGGGTTTTGTTTACAACCACACAGACTATATTTACACAAGCTAATGAGACAGCGAAATTTCGCAGACTGTAATTTGGTCCGTCGCAGGAAAAAACATATAAGACAACCCTGAAAAAGTCTTTTCACTCTAAGGGAACACAAATTCCGCAATACATGAAGTGTTGAGGTTTCCGAGAAGAAGCCGCGTTCTGGTTCCAGTTCATCCAAGGCCGGAGCAGGAATGTGGTGGTCAAGTGGGCTTGCATGTCTTGGCCAAAATGGATGCGGCAGAGCAGCCAACGCAGGAAATTTAATCTTTTTTGCAAAGACTCCGAACTGGAGTATCCCCAAGAAAGCAATCCAGAGCCATGCAGCTGTAATTATATTTAATGTGTAGTTCAATGCGGGGTGACAAGTGTAACAGGACGTGCTACTTCTGTACAATTTACGGTGAAGTACGAAAAATAATAGCACGTTATGCCAAATCAGTATGCTTTCCTTTGAATGACTATTTTTGAGGATGTTTTTGTAAGATATGAATGAATGAAAACTTTATTCGAACATTAAAATAAAAACAGGACAAAAACAGTGAGTCAACAACAAAATGATGTCACATAACATGTTCGAAAAGGGGGAATTCAGAAGCAGATGCCTATTTTCCCAACGCCTTTATCTTCCCTATTAAATACATTTTACAAATCCTCTTCTCCTCTTGTGTCTAATATAACAAAATCTCATGGATATACTTATCACATAGGTCAGATATCAATAATTATAATAATTACAATAATCACATATTTTATACACTAATCTCGGTAATACCCATCCCTCAACATCATAATGGGCCCAGTTACCAAATGTCACTGCGGCACCAATTATAATAACAACAATAAAAATAAACACAATATTTATAATAACAGTTATGATATAATAATAGCAACAATAACAACAAGTTAACCATAGTTTTAAAAGCAGTATTCCCAATCTCACTCATATCCCATTTTCTTCATCCCTGTATTTCGCCAGTAATGTTTTTTTGTATTTGAATTTGAACACATGAATAGTTGGACATTGTTTGATCTCATCTTGTAAATTATTCCAAAGTTTGACTCCACACACAGACACACACATACTTTTCCTGGTTGTTCTCGCCTTTGGGATCTTGAATTTACTCCAGCCCCTTAAGTTATAATTTCCCTCTTTCCGAGTGAATACTTTTTGGATGTTTTCTGGCAATATGTTTTTGTTGACCTTAAATAACAGTTGTGAAGTCAAAGATTTATAAAATCATCCAATTTTAATAATTTGGACTGCATGAATAAAATATTAGTGTGATCCTGATATCCTACCCTGTGTATGGTTCTTATTGCACGTTTTCGAAGGATAAAAAGGGGCTGTAGTGAATTTCCCCTCGGGGATGAATAAAGTATCTATCTATCTATCTATCTATCTATCTATCTATCTATCTATCTATCTATCTATCTATCTATCTATCTATCTATCTATCTATCTATCTATCTATCTATCTATCTATCTATCTATCTATCTATCTATCTATCTATCTATCTATCTATCTATCTATCTATCTATCTATCTATCTTTTGTAATTATTGCCCCAGATATGTTTTACTCTCTGATATGCAGAGTGTAAATAATTGCCAAGAAATCCTATATTTGGCCTTGTATCCAGTCGGATACAAAATATCAAGACATCATAAAAAAATATAAACAAGAACATATTTACTAAAGTTACTCACAACATTTCAATTGAAATGCTATAATCAATGACAAAGATCAATGAAAACTGAATACAGTGGCCTTAAAATCCATCCATTCATTATCTGCACCACTTATCCTCAGTACTGTTGCGGGGATGCTGGAGTTCATCCCAGCTATCTTCGGGCAGTGGGCAGGGGACACCCTGAGCTGGTTGCCTGTCAGTCGCAGGGGACACAGGGACGGACAACTCACTCGCTCATTCATACCTAAGGACAACTTGGACCAGCCGATTAACCTGACATGCATGTTTTTGGAATGTGGGAGGAAACCGGAATGCCCGGAGGAAACCAATGCAAGCACGAGGAGAACATCCAAACTCCGCAGAGGAATACTGGTAGCTGGATTTGAACCAATGACACGCTAATAACCACTCAGCTGCCATTTTATAATAATCTTGTTTATCAAGTTAGTATAGTTAAATATTCAATTACTATTTGAATGTGTTTTTAGCAATCAGAAAGATGTGTTTTTGTCAGAACCAGAACAGACGGTAGAGTGTGGTCTGAGGGCGGAATTGAGTCGAGCAGCCGGGACGGGAGATGGGAGCATGGTCGGTGGGCAGAAACAAGGCGGGCAACCAGGACGGGAGATCGGAGCGTGGTCCGAGGAAGGAATCAAATCAGGTAGCCGGAGAAGATCGGGAAGTCAGGTGGAGACGAGTAGGATACAGGAAAGGACGGGACAGACGGGAGCCAGAGTCAAAAGTGCTTGCCTTGCATGTGCGGATGTTCGCTGACGGAGTGAATGAGAATACTGAGTTTATATAGGAAGTGAACCAATCAGGAAACGTGCAGCAGCTGGAGCCAAACAAGCAGACACAGGTGATAGCAATGGGGAAATCATGACAGTTTAATAGCTATTTAGGGTTAACTTGGAAGATTTTGTAATGCCAGTGTTAAGTGTAAACTTTAGTAGACGCCTAAAATAAGGAGAGAAGACATCTATAGATTTTGGACTTGCAAGTAGGGCCAAGGGAAGAGCCTAAGATAAGAGAATTCCATCTTGTCCTAAAGCTGTTCCCTGAGCCCTTTTTTTAATAATATCTTCAAGGTTACAAAAAACAGATCAATCCCAAAGGGTGTGGAAATCAAATAACTACTGGTACATGATTGGCCAATAGCGACAATGATGTAGTAGTCAAAACAAATCAAAATGAGGAACTGGAATTCTGTGAAATCTCCTTTGCATTTGTCCAATAGTAAAACATAATAAACTTATCAGCTTGGAACAAATTAATAGGTTTTCAGTTATTTATTATGGGGATAATTGATTCGAGTTACAAGAATTTCATCGATACGAGCTCGAACAAATTAATCTCGTATAATGAGGGGCGACTATATGTTCTGTTTCATGCTAACTGTCATGGTTGCCATAGCGCCCAATTGGCTGCGCCCGTGTGTGTGTCACGGTTGCCATGGTGCCCAATTGGCCCCGCCCGTGTGTGTCACGGTTGCCATGATGACAAATTGGCCCCGCCAATGGGGCAACAGCTGTGGCTCGTTGAGAGATTGGATTTCTGTCTATATAAAGCTTAGCACTCTCTTGCTTCGGTTGTCATTGTTCCCGTTTATTTTTGTCCCGTTTAATTTCGGGTTCCAGTTTTGTTTCAGTCTATTTTGGTCCTGTTAATTATTTTCTCCAGTTTTCGTCCCCGTCTAGTTTCTCCTGTTAACTATCGATATCCTGATTTGTTGTCAATCCTGTCTATCCCTTCCCTTCCGGTATCGACACCATCTGTCCGATATCAACTCGGGCAATTGGAATCGGTCTCGTCGGTCTCTGGCTTCCTGTCTTTCCATGCCAGACCGGCTTCCTAACGTGCATGACTCCCCATTTCCCGTAAAATAAAATGTTTGTGTGAGAACGTGACGTGATTGGGTCCTGTTTCTGCCCTGGTTCATGACACTAACAGTGTATTTTTTTCAGCAAAATTTGAGCCCCCCCCCACAGAAACTGCAGCGTTTGTATATTTCGCAATATTTTGACTCTTAAGTTGACAAGGTCAGCAGGTGTCTTGCGCTTACGTCTGTCAAACTCGCTCTGGAGACCGAGGCGGCGCAGTCAGTGGCGAAGAACCTGATTGAGTCCAGATGTCTGAAGACTGTTTAGTTTATTGGCAATTGAATATTCGAAAGACTGAGAGTGAGAGACACGCTCATGTGCGGTGCAAAACCCCAATTACTGAAAAGCACATGTGCTACAGGCACAATGTCAATGAAAACATCAGGAACGCTCACGAATTAAGCATAGCGAAGTTTTGTTGTTTTTCAAGACGCCTAACTTAGGTCAAGGCAACTTCTTTCATTTTATTTTCTTGTAGCCAGAAATAATGCCACATCACACACCCTGGATATTCGGCGCTAATGTCTTTTCATGTGCACTGCATGCTTGCTGCATGTGTTCTTGTCACCGCCAACAAAATTAAAAGCTCGCTTTCATTTTTCTTAACAAATTCTCGTGCCATCTGTTGTCATTAGTCAGAGAAGGGGTGGAAATAAGTCAGGGGAAGAGAAAAGTATAAGTTTCCATACCAGCATATTTTAAATTCTCTTCAAACTAAGAATTTTGCACATGTTCAAAGATACAAATTGATAAATTAAAAATGCAACTTCCTCCTCAAAACATTTTAAAAAAAAGTTGTGCTTTCTGGACTTATAAACCCTCTTCACTCTGAAAATGCTGGTCTATTCATGATCCCAAGAGCCAAGAAGATAACCGCAGGTTCGAGAGCGTTCTCCATTCTGGCCCCGGTGTTGTGGAATGCTCTGCCGCCTGAGATTTGATCTGCAACCTCAGTGGAACTGTTTAAATCTAAGCTTAAAACACTCTTCTATTCTATAGCTTATGAAAGACCTATATTTCATGTTGACAATATCTGTGTATTAAATGTTACTACAACATCCATTGCAGCCTGGTCATTCTGGAAGGGGGATTAAATCATGTGCAGTCCCTTTTCAAGGTTTCTTCATTTTCCTCATGTTGAGGTTTTTGAGTTTTTCCTTGCCCTCATGTCGGTTTTAGATCAGGGCATGGTGTAATAATAGTTTGCTACCCTTTGAGACTCCTTGTGATTAAGGACGTCACAAATAAACATGACTTGACTTGACATGTCTTAATAAGTTCCGCTCCCACCAGCTCAAATTTAAGGGGCAGCACCCTTTGGCTGACTTCTTTTTTTGTGTTTGTGTGTCGATGAGTATTTTGTGTGGGTGTTTGTGAGAGTGCGCATGTTTATGACTGTGAGTTCAAACACGGATACAGGGGAGAACGTTTTAGCAGATAACCTTAGTGGTCTCAGAATGGAAAAAATGAGACACATCTAATTGATTTTCCCGCAGTCGTCATGGTTGTCTTGGAAAAATTTAGAAGATGTCAAGTCTTAAGTATTCCACCGTTTTTTCTGCGTTTTTGAGTTGGTTTCAATAGAGGTTGTGTCTCATAGAAAACAGTTACAACCATAACAGTTAAAATATAAAAATAACATTTTGACAAATTGAACTGGATTCATACTCATTATATTTAATTCCAAGAGAATGTGAGATTTTGCCAACACTTCTGCTTCATGTGTTTGAGTACTGCTCTTCTCGCCTTATAACGCATACCGTTTTTAAAAAAAATCCACTACTTTAAAAAGAAAAAGAAAATAGTCTTGATTCAAGACTAGTATTTTAGTCTACGGGTGCTTCATTTTGAAGCAAGACTAAGTCTTTGTGCGTGAATAAACCGCTCCAACAATCGCATTACATTTCTATTTTGGTAAAAGTTTGCCACTTCTGGTTTTGAGCAAGTCTCATTCTTTGGAAACAGATTGTGTTTCGCATGTAAATTAGTGTATGATAAAAAAATACCACTCTTTCATTGTCAAAAGGTTTATTCACGCGCAAAGACTTAGTCTGAATCCATAATACCAGCAGTGTCTGAAACTCATGACAAAAAGTTACCGGACACCGAGGCAGACAACTCTGAAAAGTTGCCTGCCTAGCCATAAAGTTGCCTGTCCCATTTTTCACAACTTGAAACACAATAAGACAACTAATCGCAAAATAAAACATTGTTGCAAAGTATTAAGGATTGATCATCAGAATATATAACAGTCCAACACTTTAAAAAATTTTCGGCAAACATTTTTTTATAAATCTATAGTGGAACCTCGGTTCTCGGCCATAATCCGTTCCAGAACCCTGTTCGAAAACCGATTTATTCGATCACCGAAATCATTTTTCCCACTAAAAATAATGTAAATCGTTTTAATCCGTTCCAACACCCTGAATGTTTACCTAAACGTTTAGCGTAAACAAAAAACTAACTCAGGCTAGTTGTACGTTCACGTTATCGTAATCGTCAGTACGAAAGATTACGCTAACATGAACGTGTAAAAATAAAAAAATCAGGTTGTTTACAAGTCATTTAGCACCCGGGTCTCCACA